>NC_056750.1:266017963-266304920 GCF_019279795.1 Protopterus annectens
GGTTACATATATTTATTATTGTAGTAAACCCTACAATGGCTTACTATCAGCAATCTATGAAATGCAATATTCTTCCTCCCCTTTCATACCTACAAATACAGGTGTCCCCCAAGGTTCAATACTGGGACTCCTCTTGTTCTGCATAGTTGTCAATAACTTTCATTCCTAGCTCATCCACAGCACTGTCATCCAATATGCAGATGACTCCACTATCATCTGTTCTGCTAAATCTGCCACCACACTACAGAATCTCACCCAAGATGCAGTTACTTCCAACGAAACCTGGATGTCCCAGAACCATCTCGCACTCAACCCCAATAAAACAAAACTTTTAATATTTACCCCCACAAAATCCAGCCCTGTTGACAAGGCACAACTCTCCGTTTGCTCCCAAAATTACACCATTATTGACGTCTCCAGCACCGAATTGCTAGGTGTCATCATCAATGACAAATTAAACTTCGACCTTCACATCTACAGTAACATAAAAAAAACCCATCTAAAACTAGGTGCCCTATATAGACACAACTATTTTCTTAGCCTCTCAGCCAAAAAGGCTCTGGCCTCATCCTTCCTGCTACCAACACTTCTATATGGCGCTCCCATCCTCACCAATCTGCAGTCCTTCTTGAGAACAAAACTAGACTCTTGCTACAACAAAGTTGCGATATTTGCTACAAATGCAAAATGTTCTACCCATCACTGTTCCTCTCTGCATCAACAAATTTGGCTAGAATCCTCGCACCAACTCACATTTTTACAATTAACTATAGCCCATAAGCTCATCTACCACCCAGAAACCTGCCCTTCCCTCTTCCGTACTGACCACATATCATCCTACTCGACACCTTAGGTCCGGAAACAAAATGTTACTATCCATAGAGAAACATAAGCTCTCAGCCGGTCATATGTTGTATTCCTATACTGTCTCACGGTATGGTATAAGCTACCCCTTTACTCAGAACTATCAGCAATTTGGCCTCCTTTAAAAAATCCCTCAAACTACATCTCTCCTTGCAATGGTTAAGCTCCTTTTCCCCAACACAGAACCCCAACTCCTGACCTCTCTCCCTGGCATTATACCTCTATCACTTTCTTCCCTCTGCCTACTTACTGCTTCCTTGTCACTTTAGCCTGTCCTTCCCCTCCTTTTGCCCTTCTATCTCCTACTATACATACACTGCAAAAAAATAGAAAAAACTTTGGAAAGTTTAAACAAACCAACAAAACAAAAAGGTGAGTCCAACAAAACACAGTAGCCAGTGTAAAATCCAAGATCTTCTTTACTATAACTTGTTAGCGCTTTTGTGTAATAATATACATACACTTCTTCAGACAAGTTGTTGTAAACTGCGCTCTGAGTATAAATATTCACTCAAGGTTGCACAATTATTTAATTAGATTAAATTAAATTATTTAATCAATTAATTAATTAGTTAATTAATTAATTACTTTCAGTCCTAATTAAAACCAGTTGCATTTTAATTTTACTATTTTAAAAACAAGTGCAATACTGCAATGAATTTACAACCATAAAACTACGTTCACAATTAAAAACATCAAATTATATGTAATGCATTCCCTTCATAAATTTATTTATTGTAAATAATTGTAAATATTAGTAATGTTAAAAGATGGGGGAAAATGAATTTGATTAGGCACATGAACACACAGTTGTACGTGTATGTTTAATGTGTACGTACATTAATGTATTTGTTTTCTGATGCCTCAAGAAAATGTATACAAACATAAACATACAAATTTACAATACTAACGTTAGTTTTGTAACTCGCTGAGTTTATAGAGTTGGTATAGTTTATAAGGCTTACTGAATTTACAAAATTTATGAAGGGAATGCATTACATATAATTTGATGTTTTTAATTGTGAAAGTAGTTTTATGGTTGCAAATTCATTGCAGTATTGCACTTGTTTTTAAAATAGTAAAATTAAAATGCAACTGGTTTTAATTAGGGCTGAAAGTAATTAATTAACTAATTAATTAATTGATTAAATAATTTAATTTAATCTAATTAAATAATTGTGCAACCTTGAGTGAATATTTATACTCAGAGCGCAGTTTACAACAACTTGTCTGAAGAAGTGTAAATACATACACTGCACTTAACTCCTCACAGCTATGAACGTGCAGATGCATTACATTCATGTGGTATTTGTACTTAACTCCTCACAGCTATGAACGTGCAGATACATTACATTCATGTGGTATTTGAATACACACTATGAACCTTGTAAATACATTTCACTTGTGTCATTTGAATATATACCATTTATTACTTCTAGGATTGTAATTTTTTCACTGTTGTTTTATCTGTTTCATTCAATGTAAAAGTACTGCTCAATTTCATTTTGTTTTTTCTCTGTTGTGTGTGTTAATATTTTTCTTTATGTCTATTAATATTTTCTTTGTATGCAATTGTCTGGAGCTTTTCTACCCGAGCCTCCACTGAAAATGGGCTCTTTCCAACCCAGTAGACTTCCCCAGTTAACAAATGCAATAAACAAATAAATAAATAAATAATATTAAGTGGGGGGGTCAAAGTTTTGACCAAAATGTTTGACGACATTTGTATGCATGGGAAGTTTTTTATACCATTAATAACAATTTCAGCAGGTTCTCCTATAGAGTAGGAATAGTTTTTGATCAACTAGTGCAATAGTACAGCCCTCATCTGTCATGCCATCAACCTGTTCTGATTCCAGTCCTGTTTCTCTTAAGACCAACTGAAATTATCTGGTTCCCCTCCTTCTGGGCAGGTGTGAGCAAGTAACTGTCAGCCCCTGGATGATGGCCAGTGGGGAATGATAATAAATCCACCTGGAGAGAATTCAGATGTTATCTTAACGTGTAAGCTTGAGTTGCACTGACCATTGCATGCTGGTTCCCAGAGACCTAGGAGCATAAAGTTCAAACCCTTGCAGTGTGCAGTGTCACATCTGGAGGCACCATGTCCTACCACTTAGGAACAACATATGAAGCCTCCCTTGGTGTAAATAGTTGTGAAATACACTTGAGAGCTATGGATAAGAAAGAGAAAATGTACAAGGATGCAAGCAATTACAGCAGATTTATAGAGTGCCACATAGAAAACTCCTCCTCTAATACTGGAGTTACATCAAGTAATCTTGGCAAATGCCTTACACTGTGCCATCACTTTGATCAACCATGGTCAAAAACACATTACTTGTTATCAACTAATTTCTATCTAGCTGTATCTATCAATATACGTACATCCTTATATTCATGTATCTATCTGTATATCTACCTATATATATATATATATCATACATATACACACACACATATCATTTTTACACCTGCATATAGCTACAGCTATCTATAAAACTCTCCTCGTACAAAATGATTCCGACAAATTTAAATTTTGTCCACCAAAGGATGGAACAACTCTAAATTTTTGATATCTGGCTGCTACGTGCTGCTTTGCAAAATGCTTTTTAGGTTTGTTGCTACCTGCAATCTTTGTTATGCTTCATTTCTCATCTAAGTAACTGAAAACAACAAAATAGGCAGTATTCTTGGGACCACTTTCGGTAATTAACAGCCATGTCTCGAACAGTTTGGGGAGTGTAATAACACATGCTATTCCAGCTGTTTACTTCCAATGCTAGAAAATTTGCATTAGCTACTTGATTCATCACAGTGCATTTGGTTACCTTGACGGTGCATGTCTGGTGGTATCCTTCTGACTCTAGTAAAGATGCTATGGACTGCCACAGTTTGATTTTCAGTGATTCTTCGTGCTGTAATTCTTTGACAACAGGACATGTCAATTTCAGTTTTCATTTATACTGTGTTGTCAATAAAATGAATAACACGAGTTGAATAATCCATGGTTAGACAATGGTAATGGTGGCATTAGGAGGAGTGTTTACCTGTCTCATCTCACCTAAAAAGCTCCATTTCCTACTATAAATTTTCCTCAACTCCCAAACATCTGCCCATAGGACTTCAGTAGAAACAGTATTATGATCATTTCCTTTTCTGCTATTTATCAAGAAAGTTTCCAATATCACTGTTTCAGTTAATTTCTCTCTCTTTTTTTTTTTACAGATGATTGCAGAATCACCTGGTAAGGAAGTTAAAACTATACTTCCAACATATCACAAAATAAACACCTTACATAAATGGCTGAAATCAGTAGAGGGTTTAACTTTACAAAAGCTAAAGTTGCATTATTAGGGATATTAAAAAAAAACATATAGCCCTCAACCCCCTCCACTACTGGAAATCATGCTGAAAAATAATCCAATACTAATACCTAAATGTTTGGCCTGACCACACAGAAACCTTTAATAGCTACACAAGTACACAATATACATGCATATTCACTGAAAAGCCATCTATTCAAGTATTTAACACACTGACAACAACAGGTAACCTATCCCTAACAAATATCTAAAAAATACAAACTTATCTAAATAAATCTGCCATGTTATGTGGGTCTGTAAAGCAATTATGCCGGGTAGTGTTACGAACAGACAATGGCTGTACACAAATATCTTTATATACAGAAATAACGTAAACAAAATTAAGGTGCGTTTGTTCTAGAGATGTCCCTCTACATTCCCACAATGTGGGGTTGAGCTTCCACTCCTCTACAGCCTAAACTAACCCTAAATTCATACTAACTTGGTGAAAAAGGAATATTTGGTTTTGTGGGGAAAAATGAAAACTGTTTCATGACCCATGAGCACCTATTTCAACTTTAGGACTGCTAGCCAGAGAAGCAGCAGTCATCGCAACACCTACCAAGCACAAACTCCTCCCTTCAGTCTCATAATACACCATACTTCCCCCACTCTGCAGACTGCCTCAATCCCATAATAGACCACACTTGCCCGACTCTCCAGACCAAGTTTGTCTGTATAGTTAGTTGTGTAAGATCTTACCATAACAGTAGATATCCTACTTCTCACTGTTACAGTATTCTTTACTCTTGAGATATCTTGGCAAGGATAGCCAAATATCTGGCCAGCATACCAAAGTCTTTGTACCTTCCAGGCATCGTTTTCAGATGTATGCCCTATGTGCAAAGCATAAGGTACAGATGTGATATATTGGCACCTAATCCGCAGATCTGAAGTGACCCAGAGAAAGACAATAACGTACATCCAGGAAGTGAAGAATAAAGGACAGAAGGAAGCAAGAAAGACCATTCGGCCAGAAAGTGACAAGGGGGCAGACGGGAGGGAAGGAATACTGCAACAGTGAGAAGTAGGGCATCTACTGTTATTGTAAGACCTTACATAACTGTACTATGTCCTTCCTTATCACTACTGCAATATTATTTACTCTTGGGAGAGTACAAAAGCTACTGGAAAGTATGGGAGAGGAAGGCATAAGAGTCCTCCACAAACCCATGAAGGACAGTCATGGCAAAATACACCCAACCCCTGGAAATGACTCCCAACTTGTAATCTTTGGTAAAAGTGTGAATGGAAAACCAAATAGCAGCTTCCACGATGGATCTAGTATCCAGATCCTTGAAAAAAAAAAAAACACCAGAAGAGGCCACTGCCTGGGTAAATGAGCATGAAGAAGAGAGAAAAGCTGCATGCCATGAAAAGAATAAGAAAAAGAAATGGCCTTAGAAATCCAAGAGGAGACTGTTTGCTTAGATACTGCCAAACCCAAATTCCTGGCATGAAAGGAAACAAAACACTGCACAGATTGTTCCTATGTTTTGTCTTGTCCAAGTAATATCTCACCTGTCTATGTAAATCCAAGGTGTGAAGAATCCTCTCACTAGTAGTCTCTGCAGAAGGGAAGGAAGATGAATGAACTGATTCAAGGAGAAATCATTAATCACCCTGGGCATAAAAGCAGGACTGGTACAAAGAGACATCGTGTCCTTGTGAAAAAAAAAAAAAAAAAAAACTAAAAAAAGGAGGAACCACCATGAGTGCTAGAAGCTCAGTGACCCTCTTGGCAGAGGTAAAAGCCACCAGCAATACACTCGTCCGTGTAAAATGTTGTAGAGAAGAAGAAACTGCAGGCTCAAAAAGGGACTGAGGTAATTTCACAAGAACAAAATTAAGGTCACAACCTGACAGAACAGGCTTTCCTAGAGGCAGGATGTAAAGGATGCCTTTTAAAAATTGTTTGACTTCAAAACTAGAAGCCAAAGGTGGATTCAGAGACAGATGAGCTGAAATGATTGACAACTGAACTTTAACAGATGAATATGCCAAGCCAGAATTGAGCAACTCGCACAGATAAAAAGACCATGGGAACCCCCACAAAAAAAGCAGTCCAGGTCATGCACCAGACAGAAAATCTCTTCCATTTATTCACATAGAATTTTTAGTATAGTGGGGTTCCTGGCCTTCTGCCAAAACCAAAGCACATCCTCAGAAAATTGGTACCTTAAAAGAATCCAAATCCTATCATCCAAAGTGTCAACTGAAGAGTGGACAAGTGAAGGTGAATGAGAGATCCCTTGCCTTGTGCGAGAAGATCCATCTTGTGAGGTAACTTGTAGTGATTTCCCCTGGCCAGGTGAAACAGAATGGGAATCTGTGCTGTCTGGGCCAAAAAGGAGTCACTAGAAAGATACTGGGAGTGTCCTATATGATCTTGTGCAAGACCTTTATTAGTAAAGGAAGAGGGGGACAGGCATACAGAAACAGCCACTTCAAAGAAAATGACATGGAGTTCACTTTCCAAGCCAGAGGATTTCGCACTATAAGAAAGAACTTGGGGAAGTAGTCTATTCAAAAGGAAGGCAAAAAGATCTACCTGAGGTGTACTTCACTGATGTACAATGTCCAAAAACACCTCCCTGTGAAGCATCCATTTTTGAGGATTTGTTCTGGAACTGCTAAAAAGTCTTCCACTAGAGACTGCACTCTGAAGGGATGTAAAGCACCTGAAAAATCAAGTGATGGTGGACTGCAAAATCTCAAGCCTGAAGAGCCAACCTGCAAAGAAGGTAAACATGTTGTGCCCCCTTGCTTACTTGAGTGTGGTATTGTCTGTATAACAAAAAAAAAAAAAAACTTTACAAGACATAGAACCTAAAGGAATGAAAAGCCTAGAGAGCTACAAGGAGAGCTCTCATTTTCTGTGTGTTGATATGATCAGTTAAGTTGCTCATGAGACCGAAGATCTTGAAATTTGTTATTTCAGGTTCCCCAATCGTGATCACACACATCCATGTACAGTTCTTGAATAAGGAGACGAACATGAAAAGAGGGACCCAGATTCAAGGAAATCTGATGAATCCACCAACAGACCTTGATCTTGAGATAAGGTAAGAGAGGGACCACATGCTTTAGAGAGAGAGGCAGTACTGGAGCCAACCAGTCTTGAGATAATATTGAAACTGTCTCGTGTAGTTTGAAAAAAGGAACCATGGGAATGGTAGATGCCATGCACACATCTCTAAGAAATTTCCTTGTATGAAGGACTGAAAAAAAGCAAAGAGACGACCTAGCAAGAGGGGAATAGGGCAAAACTCCTGTGTCACCTACCCCTCCAGTGATGGTTAGGGTCGCCACCTTTTCAAATGCCCAAAGTGGGACAATTGTGGTACAAACATCAGATTTTGCAGCCCAAAACATGCCCACGGCCAGTACAAAGGACAGAACTTCACTTTTTTGCCTAAATAAAAGCTTATTCTTGTAGAATTTTTAGTTGCTTATTCTGTTTCTTATAACATTTAGGTGTTTCGATATACAGAATAACTGTTTTATGCAACTATTACATAAAATATAGTAAATAATTTTGCACTAAAATCTCAGGACATTTGCCATTTTTACAATTTTTTTTTTTTGCAGGACACAACTGCCCAAAGAGGGACTGTCCCTCACAAAGTGGGACAGGTGGTAACCCTAGTGATGGTAGAATTAATGAGTCAATTAGTTGGGAGGGAGTTGATGACTGACAGATAAGACAGAGGGGAAAGAGCCACAAAAAAGATGCAGAAGAGGAATTTAGCCCATGCTGAATGATAGAAATGGCCACAAAGTGAACTTTTACATTAAAAAATCTATAAACTAGGTAAAAATAGCTACAAATTGAAGACCCACATGCATAAGGATGAAATCATAGCTGAAGCACTCTTTAGATGTCCATTGAAAAAAAAACTTTATCCACTTACCCTTGTAGACCTTTCTGGGCAGCTAAGGATCTTGATCTAATACTCTAGACAGGCATGCTGGGCTCCTTACCATTAATTGAAATGAAGAAACCATGAAGCCACTGTGACAAACTGAAGGCCAATGTGAGGCTTGTCAGATAAGTGAGTTAGTACACCTTTGAGATCTGTGAAAAATGGGCTTCTCCAGACGGAAGAGACACAAAAGAAGGAATCCCACCTGTTTGGGTAAGAAGAGAGTCATGTGAATGACCATGGCCTTGCTGCAAAATAATAATGATTGGGAGAAAGGGTAAAGGGTGGAGGAGAATATAGCAGGCCCAAATGCAACTAATGGGCTAGAACACCTTATGACGTCTGCCCATGAAATCAGGTTAAGGAAAAATAGCTGCTACACATGGAGCTGGTCAGAAACTTCAACAGTTAGCACCACGGACTACCCGAATGGCAAAAGTCATGTTCTCTGCCAGATGACCTAGGGATCACTCATGAGTCTTCAACAAACACTAAAACAGCATGTTTGCAAGAGTGCTATCATGGCATGCTGACCAGTATTTGTAGGAAATGGTTCTATTCTCTTCGTTTATTTCTCTCTTCACCACTATATTCATAGAGTGGATGGTAATTAAACCCTGGAAAACGACATCTTGAAACACTGGCAATGATAGGAGACACTCCATCTTCAGGGCACTGTTGTGGAAGGAAACCTATCAATGTTTAACCACAACCCTTGGGCTTTCTGTCAAAAACAATGCTCCATCCCCCACCCTAGGGCATTGGTGTCAATGGTAATCATGACAGTGGAAAAAGAATGCACAAAGGAATTACCCTGAGACAGGCTATGCATACACAGCCACCAGCGAACATGCTGATGTCATGCATGATAAATGCAAATGGGGTATGACATAGGATCTGACATTTTTAACTATTGTCATCAGCTCCAGCACTCTCAGAAATAAGACTACTGAAGCTACTGGCAAAAGCAACAGGGTCCAGATAGCTGTCTGGAGATAATTTTTGCCTGGGGAAAGACCATCTAAGAAAGTAACTGTGTTCACATGGCAACATATTAATATCTGCACTTGAAATTACTTCTCTTGGGACTTTGCAGTGATCACTGATATTTCCAAGGACAGGAAAAGTCGTAGCAAGTAATCTCGTTCTCGAATCAATGATTCCTTTGTGTGGCCAGTTATGAGCTAGTCATCCAAACAAGGAAGTCCTGTAATACATCCTGCCAACAGTCTGGGGAAAACTGCAGCAGAAACCATGCATCTGGTAAACATCTTAGGGGAATGGAACCAAATAGGGTGTTCTAAACAGATAGTTAGTAGCTCCTTCACTGAAACTGCAGAAACTTTCTGCATGTTCCTGCTAATCTAATGTGAAAGCAGTTATCCTGGATGTGCAAACAGGACATCTACTCACCCCCCCCCTCCCCAACAGCATGGAAGGACCGAGTACCCCATGCCCACCTAGAATTGCTTTTTTGCTAAACGATGATTTAGGCCACTTAACTCCAGAGTGGGCCTAATGCCCATTGTCTTATTTGACATGGGGGGGGGGGGAAGAATTATGAATAAAGCCTGAACTCTTTTTGGTCTGGTGGCATCACTTTGAAGGCCCTCTTTTAATATGGGGTTTGGAACTTTGACTCTGGCTGCCGCTTTGTAAGAGGTTAGGAGGTTGGGAAGAAGATGAGTTGATGTTGGGGGGTAGGGAATATAATTTTGTAGCACCTATTCTGTATGGTGGCATGTCCATGCCCATTCTCAAACTCAGGTCACTAGTGGCTCAGATGGATGCCTTGCCCCTGCACCATTTGCACTGGCATTGCTTTGTTCCACTATTTGGTGTTCCAAGTCAAATCTGTACTTACATAAATCAGCATTGTATGGTTCAAATGAGGTGTGTTAAGTGTTCACTGAACAGGCATCTGTTTTACTGTGTGGTGTAGCATTCAACAATGTAGCATTTGAAACAGTCACATTCACCCTATATACATACACACTCACAGAAAAAAAATAAAAGATGCAGATTGGTAGATTACAGTAAAATGCATGCTGTGCATTTCTGAAATTCAGTTTTATTACCACTAGCTTTACAGCTACTACACAACTTTTTTTTCCATTGTCAGATGTAACCACCTCTGTAAGTTCATAAAAATAAAAATAAATAAATAAGACCATTGTGAGGAAGTGCATATTACACCTCTTTATCTGGAGAGACGCCAGCAATATCCCAACAGGAATACTGAGGAACCTTTAGATGTGATTAGGTAACACAATACTTCTCAAAACCCATGATTCTAATCCCTAAAAATCTCAAGTCCATAACACTTAAATATAGGACAGTATGATCTATGAAGAAAGGCTATGTAGTATCAACATCTCTGCTAAAAGTACAACACAATAATTGCTTATGTCTATTCAAATTACTGCATGATTGTGACTGAATGACACTGCATTTCAAGACTACAACAGCTAAATTTATACTGTGCCAGTGAAATGCCAACAGATCATTTGCTCTTTCAGCCAGTTCAACACAAAAGAATGCATTACAATTTTTAGAATGCAGAAATCTTGGTTCATCTTATTTATTTATTTTACATTTGTTTACCGGGTTAGTCCAACTGGATACATATCCCTTTTCAGCAGAGACCCGGGGAGAAAAGCTCCACAGTACAAAGGTTTTGAGTTACATTTCAACAGATACAAAATAACATGGTAAGGTAATCAAAATGTTTAAACATAACAGTTACAAGAAAGTTCAAGGAAAAAAAGAAAAACATATTCATAATTGAGACAAGGTATAGGTTTGCATTACATAGTACAGTTTTGGATATCATAGTAAGAAGAGACATCAAGTTAAAAATTAGCTATAACTAAAGTAATTAATATGATGAGCGGATTAATGAAAACTTAGGTAAATGGCATCGGGAGATAGCATAGATAGTATTGGGATTTTTAGGACTAGTCAGGTTTGGTACAGGAACATAGCCAATGTGCTTTTAGGAAAGATTTGAGGTTACTTTTGAACTTGCTTTCATCTGAAACGTGGGAGGCAGAATAGGAGCAGTCAAACATCGCAACATGAAATGCACTGATAACAGGAATAACTGAACTGGAAAAGAGGATTATCAATAATACTTTCAAGTGTATTAAGGCCAAGTACCACTACTAGTGGAGGTACCAGAAGATAGGTGGGGGCTACAATGATGATGAAAAAAGTGGGAAGTGTTATGTCTTAATGGGCAATAATAAAGTAGCTCAGTGGAGGTGATGTCCTCCAAAAGAAATCTGTACTGTTCAACTTTAATAGTTCACTACAGTGCAACTAAAGTACTGAAGAGCTTAAATAAACTTTGCCTTAAAAAATAGTCAAATTGATTCATAACTTGCTTGAGAGCCATAAAAAGACATTACGATATTGATCCATCCATCCACCCACTCACCCACCACTGCTTTTTCTCTTTTACCATATGGGGTCAGGGTGTCACTTTGACAGTGCCAATCATTTAGAGCCAAGGCTCACCCCCCCCCCAATTGGCTAGCTCTGGTGGTGGTTCTTCCATGCCACTCACACAACTGCGCGCGCGCGCACACACACACACACACACACACACACAGTCCACCTACTGAATGATTTTGGAATGTGGGAGGAAATGAGAGCACCTGGAGGAAACCCATGCAAACACGGAGGACATGCAGACTCCGAACAGACGGCACCACAGCTGAGAATCAAACCAGAGAACCTCTTGCTGTGAAGCAACAACAAATAAATAAGCCTTCACAACAGCAAGAAGACAATGGAAAATTGAGTGTTTATACAGTAAATGGAAAAGACAAAGGAGGAGCACACACCAAAGTTTGAATTAGTGCTCAGAGACGTATGTATGGAGGACAATCGGACTCGAAGCACATTTTTTCCAACAGTGAAAGTGGTCAACATGTCATATCATACTCAATGAAGTTGCAAATCATTGCTTTAGGGTGTCGGGTTTATGCATATTTCACATGGCAAAGTGCACCAACCGTAATAGCTTGAAACGAATATTGTACCACATGTGCTTACTCAAGTTCACAATAATTACGTTCTGTCATTTCTTAAATCAATATCTTGCTCAGCTTTATCTACAGAACATGCAAAATCAAGATCAACATAATCCCAGAGCAGTAAAACAGAAGCTCCAGAGTCCTTTAAAAAACAAGTAAAGATTTTATTACCAAGTAAATGTTTTCAGACTTACTGTGTTACCAGTGGCAGCTGCTGCTTTCAGCTGGTGCTGTTTAATAATGTTCTCTTTTAGGCACCGACAGATTCTCCGCTTCTGCTCTCTGGAATAAGTCTCCAAACTTAACAGGCACTCCGATTTCTGATGCAAATAAAATGTAAAGAAAAATAAAAGCAAAATGTTAGTCTCTAAAGAAACATATCAGAGAAAAATAATATTGAGCTATTAAACTTGCATTAAATATTCATTTTCAGCATATATATATATATATATATATATATATATATATATATATATATATATATATGTGTGTGTGTGTGTGTGTGTCTGTATGTATACATGTGTGTGTGTGTTTATGTATGGATCTACTTCTAAAGCTCCAAGTTTCAAAACTTTAAACTTCAAACATACGAGACCAGAAGACTGAAGTTTTGAAACTTTGAAAATAATTTTTTTTTTACGTTTTTGCAAGAAGGCAAGCCCCACTGTGCCCCCCCCCCACATTCCTTGCTAAATAAATATACTACCTTTGAGATTGCACTACAGTGAAGAAAATGGTAAACATCCATTTCTGCCCTGTATAATGATCTCTATTCAAAACGTTTACAGTTTCAAAATTTCGATTTTATAGATTGAAGCTCAAAGTATTGAAACTTTGAGCTTCTGAAGTGATCCATGTGTGTGTGCGAACATACATATACACACACACACACACACACACACACACACCATACACATCACTCTTCTTTGTACAATGAAGGGTGCATGCATCTGCCTACTAGAATTTAGTATCAGACTCTCTAGCTTAGTAGTAACAATTCTTCTGTTACACCGCAGTTGGCCACCACAAGTATACTCAATCCTGTTGCCTCATTATGCCTTTAGGTAATGATGTTCTGCAGTCAGTCTTGCCTACATCAGACTTAAGGAATTGTTGACATTTCAGTCCCCCTTTTTCCCATTTTTTTTCTACATGGGGTTGGGGTATCGTGTTAACTGTCGCCAACTCTCTCGATTTAGTGCCATACTCCTGCCTTCTTCAACACTCAATACTGACTGTCAAAGATTTTCTTTCACATAATCCATCCACCTCTTTGCTGGACGTCCTCGATTCCTCTTACCTTCTTCCTGTCTGTCCTAAATCTTCCTCACCAAATTGCCTTCTGCTTTTCTGCACGTGTCCAAACCACCATAATCTGTTCTCTTTGATCTTTTCTGGAATTGGAGCTACTTTGGCTACTGCTCTTATGCCCTCATTCCTTTGTCTGTCCCACAGTGTGCATCCTACCACCCTTCTCAGGCACTTCATTTTCATCACGTCTAGCTTCAACTGTTCTGCTTTTACTGCCCAAGTTTCTGTACCATACAGTAGTACTGGTCGCACCACTGTCTTGTACACCTTACTTTTCAGCTTATTTGGCATTCTTCTGTCATAGACTACACCAGACACTCTAAGCCAGTTGGCTTCAGCCCCTCTGATTTTAGCTTTGACCTCTTCATTCAGACTTCCCTCCTCCCACCCAGATACTTGAAGCCTTTTACCTTTTCCACGGTCTTCCCTTCTATCTCTATTTTCAGCTTCTTCTGATTTCCCCAGTTTGCTGCCATTACCACTGTTTTATCTGTGCTTAGTTTCTTCCCATGTGCCTTCCGTTTTACATTCCATTCTCCTACCTTTGCTGAAGTTCTAGCTCAGAGTCTGCCTGTAATGCCACATCATCTGCATACAACTTTGTTGATCTGCCCCCTCCGACCTGTTTGCTAATTTAGTCCATCACCAGTATGAACAGTAGTGGGCTCAGAGCTCAAACCTGGTGTACACCCACTCCCACTGAGAACCCCTCTGTGAGGCCAAACACTGTTCATACTTGAGTCATTAGGTCCTTGTACACAACCTGCACTAATTCTATCAATGTTTCTGTGACTTCAAACCACCGCAGTACTGCCCAGATCAGCTTTCTTGGGACCTTGTCATATGCTTTCTCCAAGTCTAGGAATGCCCAGATGGAGTCTCTCCTCATCTCTAGCTTCTTCTCAAGTATCTGTCTCACTGTAAACATTGGGTCAATTCTGCTACAACCTGATCTGAATCCGAACTACTCATCTTTAATCTTACATTCTACTACTCTGCATATCTATTTATCAATCAGCCTCTCCCGAACTTTCATGCAATGTGATAGGAGTCTGATGCCTCTGTACTGTCCACAGTTGTGGATGTCCCTTTGTTCTTGTACACCGGCATGAGTATGCTTATTCTCCAGCCATTTGGCATATGCCTCTCTCTCTACACCATTAGTACCCTCAGGAGCCATTTCTCCCCCATCTCACCCAGCATCTTTATCATATCTGCTGTGACCTCATCTGAGCCTTCTGCTTTCTCTGACTTCATTTTCCTTAGTGCTGTTCTTACTTCTTTTAGGGTGGGCTCCTCATCATCATAGGCTGTTTTGGGGCAGTACAGCTTCTGTGGCATTTTCTTCATTCAAAGGTTGCTGGAAATACTCCTTCCATCTGCCTTTGATGTCATGTGGATTGGTGAGCAGGTTGTTGCTGGCATCCCTTATGAAGAGTGTCTGACTATCTTCTTTATCCTTCTGTCTTTGCCTTGCAACCTGACATAGTTTCTTTGTGCCACTTACTGAGTCACTTTCCAGAGGTTGGGAGAGTGCCTCCGATGCCCTATTCTTTGCTACTGCAACTTCTTTCTTAACTTCTTTGTTAGCCAACCAGTAGCCCTTCCTAGCCTGGTCAGTTTTTTCCATCTCCCACTTCTTCCTGCACTTTCTTTTGAGGACTTCCTGGACATTCCACCACCAGCTTTCCTTATGCACCTTATTTCCATACCTGGCTCAGCCACATATCTTTTCTGTAGTGCTAACACATGTTGTTTTTAGTCGCTGCCATTCTTGTTCAACTCCACCTTTTTCCTCCTCTTCCTGGGGTGCTACAGCCTGAGTAATTTGTTGAACTTTTATACTTTCTCTCCAATCAACTTCCAGGTCTTTAGCCAGGTCTCTGTTGACCTTAGAGCCTTCTCTGACCACTGCTTGCTGCTGATTATGGCAACTAGTGGCTATGCTGTGGGCCAACTGTTTCACAAAATAAGCAATAATCACAGAACAAAAGTACAGCTGTAACTTACCATAACATTCAGTCTTTGAAGAGAGGTCACCCTAACAGTGAATTACAATACTTGGGTTTACCCATATTAATTTATTTGTATCCCACTTGGATTTCTTCATCTGTTCCCATCTTCTCTGTGGGGAACAAAGCTAGCATCACATTTACAAAGATAAGCTAGTACAAGACTTCATATACAGACAGCACTGTCATGCATTCTCTTAAGTTCTTTGTGTCTATAAATTCTACAGGAAATGTGTTTGTGGTTAAATACAACCACAGCTGACACTTTGTTAATGTAACAACAATGATATCAGTAACTATATAGAACCCCCACCCACCCCAAGTAGGAGAAGGGAGAGAAGCGTCACTGTTACACCGACTTCCCCTCAAAGATCTGTTAAATACCTTACAGAACTGTAGTATCAGCTTCAGTGAAGGTCACTGTTTTGCAGACATCTTCTCAAAGATAAGTAACAGATAATGGTAATGTCATTTTCAGGAAAGTTCACTATACAGTAATAAAAACAATTTAGTAGAATGCAATGTTTTACTTCATTACCCTTGGAGTTTGTTTATTAGAACCCTTGTAGACCAGCTATGCCTGTGTATCTGTCCTGTCTCTAAAATTTACTTCCAACACTAGTTATGTGAAAATATGGACAGTAGTTCACGTGGCAGTTCTACAATAGCTCATGCAAAAATATTTGTAGAGTAAGTTGCTGCTCTAGTGGACTGTGCTCCAACAGTACTTTACAGAGGATTACTATTTTTATAATAGCAAAAAGGCAAATACAAAGGGCCAGTCACTTGGACAAGGTTTATTCATATACAAACAGGATTCCTTTCTCCTTTCTTAAAAAGGCGAAAAGTTTTTTTCTTCAGGATACAAGTTATTCTCTTACACTATCTTAGGTGTTTGTGTACATCTAGCAAGTAGATGTTGTTATCCCTAACTGAGGTACTTTGGATGGAGGACAGTAAGTTTAATGCAACAGAAGAGACAATTACTATAACCACCTGAAACAAAAAGGGATTCAGCTTGGCACTGACTTTCACTGACAAAATGTACAATGAATTTCCTGTTTATTCAAATTTTAATGAATTGTACTAGTTTTTGTACACATTTAGTCACGGTTTAAACTTTGTTATATTATACATATACTATTTCTTGCAGCTTTTCTCCATGTGTCTCCACTGAAAATGGGAACTGCACCCTGGCAGTCGTCTTCTTCAGTAAGCAAAAGCAAGCAAATAAATAAAAAAGGTGGCTTGTGCATAAAAACTTGCAACTACAAAATACTTCTTCACTCCTTGTTGCTGTAACATCAAGTTTTCCAACAAACCTACTTAACATCTGCTGTGTCTGCCACTTCATACAGAAGCATACTTTGTTTTTCCTGCATGAAATTCAAATCTCATGGAAGAAATATAAGTGAAGTCTTAAATGCAGGACATTTTTTAAGGCCCAAACAGTTGGATGTACAAATACCTGCGAAGAAGTTGTTGAACATGCTAAAACTGCACACACACATACTTTGATGGAATAACAATTTTGATTCAAATTGTTTAGGTAATCTATGACTTTTAGGACTGGACAGTACATCTGCCTAGGCATTCTGTGGCAGCCAAGGAGGTGAATTTTTAGTTCTGCACGTAAAATTCAACTGTAGGCTGTCTTCTGGTTTCCTCTAGGATATTTAGAACTTGAACAGAGGATTCACTTTGTTTGTGTCTTTCGGCTTTTCCTGGTTAGGGGTCGCCACAGCGGAACTCCGGTCTGCTAATGATTGGCAGTAGATTTTTTTATGTGCCGAGTTTGCCAGCCCTGACACACAACCTTCAACGAAGGTACGCCCATTCACGCAAGTCTCCACACAGAAGACGCTCTAGCTGAGAATCGAACGGCACAATGTCTTGCTTTGAGGCGACAACGCTACCGCAGCTTATTATTATTTAAAATTCTATTTTCCAATATTTGAGACTGCTATGCATTACTTCCCCTGCTGAGTTTGAAATGAGAGCAGAAGCAAGAGCTATGGAAGTAGAGTAGTGACTTTTATCAGCAAAGAAAACTGGTTGCCTTGATCAAGACGTAGGAGCTATGCAACTGAAATTGGCTTTGTCTTGCTTCACACTTTTAACAGAACTTTATCAAAGAAAATATAAGGAATACAAAAGTTTTGAGTCCACGGAGGAAAAGAAGCATTTCTTCTCCAATCTGAATGCTGATACAACGGGGAGCAAAAGGTCTGGAGCCATACTTCTCAACCTGCCAATACCAAAAATAGGAATAAAGGCCCTTGAAAAGTAGGTGCATCCAGCTAAAAATCCAGACATCTAATTAGCATAACAATTGAATATCTAATAGTACACCTTTGCTTCCAGTAGGAATGTGGGATACTACTCAGGAACACATTTTTAAAAACAGATGGAAAAATATAAGCACATTATCAGAGAGAGAGTATAAAATTTGTAGATGTGAATTAACTTTATTGCAAAATTCTATCACACAAGGCAATTTATTTTTGCTTCTGAAAAAGGAAGATGTGTGTCCTCTTTCTTTAAGATTATTGGTGCCACTAGTATGTTGGTCATGTGGTATGATTTTTGTGTACTAGGCAGCTTCAAAAATCACATGTAATGAGGGAGGTACAGAAAATTGTGTGAAGGGGTAAATAATGCCTGAAAAGATGAACATTCCTCCAAAATATAGACAGTTGAGAGGTTTGTTTGACATGAACCACTGAACTGCTTACAAGACTGATCCACATTTTTGGTATGCACCACATCTGTACAATATAAAGAAAGGTCTAAGAATACAGTTTCCATTAGTGAGCTAGAACTGTCTACCTACTTCTGGAGTCTGCTACATGGCTCTGTAATCTAAAGATGTAGTGCTGTGAGCTGCAAACTGCCAAATGTCTCAATGCTAGTTTAAAACATCTCTTGAAAAACCTTGTTTCCCAGCAGTTGTAAACTTAACTGCTCTGCTGCTTATGCTGATTTGATGGCAACACACATGAAAACTGTCATGAAAAGCTATCAAAACTCTAAATACTGCTTTCATTTCTTTCAGGCGGATGTGAAGAGATCCTTCTTGTAGGAACATGTTGCTTTGAACTGAAAGACTGTTTAAATCCACAAAGACTGCACAAAAGCAGAGTCCAAAAAAGTCTGCATTCAGCGGTTAAGCTTCTGATGAAGGAAGAGGAAATCCTTTCACTGGATTAGTTGTTTGGATCCATCCACCAAATCAGTTTTCTTTTTTACAAAATGGTGAGGACAAATCCGTGTATGTACAGATATTTCCAAAAGTCTATTAGGATCTTTTCATATACAGCCTTGTGCAAGAACCAGGAGAATGCAAATGGCACATATCCATTGGCCATACGAAATGTCTTTGAATAACCTCTTGTTGAGAGAAATCCTCAAGGTCACTCTGATTTTCCAGGTGTTTCTATTGATGAATGCTGACTTTCATCTGGATGGACTCTATGATGGCCCACAGAAAGGTCAGTGATGTTTCAGTGTGTAATGGATAATTTCTTGTAGCTTACTGTGCTCCCTCAAAGACTGTATTAAAGAAATTGTCAGACAGATATGTTGCAATAACAGTTCTTGTTACAGGCTTTTAGAAAAATCATTCAGATAAGGAAAGATAACTATATTTTACTTACTAAGATGTGCAACAAAATACTCTAGGGAATGTGCATAGCCCAAACTGCAGTGCTGAACACAAACTGTAGACAAGCTATATGAACCAGAGGCAATTCCTTTGGATTGGCATTGGTGCAAGTAAACATTCACCATGTCCAATACTGTTACACAGAAGCCCTATTGTATTGATAGCAGCACTGCTTCCTCTACTTAAATGCTAGTATTGGTTTTACCGGTTTATAAGAAACAGCCTGGAATAGAAGCCTCAACATCTCGAAGAGTGGAGCATCCACTGTATAGTCTTCTTTAATGACTGATCTTTCAAACCAACAGCCTCTGTTATAGGATATGAGCTATGTGAAATAAAATGAGCATGTGACGTCTGTAGAAATTCACCTGGGTAACACCTTCAGCTGCTACTGTGTGTAAGGTATTCTCTCTGTAAGGTTATTTTTTATCTAGAGAATGGGAGAACTGTGTGTGTGAAGGGGAAGGGAAAGATATACCATACAGTCACTTGGAAGACTTCCGATCTATTTTTTCTTAACTCACAATACTGCAGTTGCTGGACAGGTGTACCATTTTTATAAAATAGTCTTTTGCTTATAAAGTAATTTCTTTGAAAATGGAAAATAGAAGCATGGTAACTTTCTTTAGATTATAATCTATTATTTTCCTTTTCTTACTCAGTTATCTGCTGCCTGAATGAAAAGCATGCCTGGATGACTTGTCATAAACTAGCTGGCATTTTGACATCCTCATCCCCGGTTTTACTCCTAAGACAGGACTGTCACATTACTACAGCCTCTAATATGATAGACTTAGGTGAAACATCCAGAGCATGACACCACACACAATTGATTGCGGACACAATTTTTTTCAGCTGTGTCAATAAGTCACCAGACCTATTATCAGGATCTTACTTCTACAAAAATCCCATCCTTACAGTAAAACAACTGCTCAAGCATCTCCTTGAAATCTGACCCAAACTGATTACTTCTAAAAATTCCATCCAGTAAAAACAACATAACCCTTGTTACTTACTTGTTACCACTTCCCTTCCTCTTTTAAAACAATTCCGGTCTCACATTTTCAATATTATTTTCCCCCGTTACACAAGAATCCAGTCATTCTAGGAGAATTTAATCTTATTTTATTTTGCTTTTGTTTACTGAGTGTCTGAGTGGGTTAATTCAAGAAACCCTTTTCAGTGGGGGCCCTGGGAGAAAAGCTTCAAAATATTGCAAACATTTTTTAAATATTCAGTAAATTACAAGAGAAGACATTAAGTTAGATATATGAACAATTACACATACATTTGCTAATCACATTCATATAAAAAAGGAAATTATTATGGTATAAAAGATACTATGCATTTAGAAAACATTGAATATTAAACATTTGAAAAGTTATATTAGTGTATTAGTCAAACAGATAATAGGTCTAGTGATTAGTAATTAGAAATTCAAAGAAATGGAAGTGAGGGAAGGAACTCGATAGGCAAGAAATATTAATATTTTGTTAAAAGATGGCATGTTAAGCAGGTTCAGCTCCACAACCAGTCTTTACCAATACTTGAATAATTTTACTAGCATCTCCCAGCCATACTTGATTTTGAGACACTGCTTGCCATCCCCACCTTTATACTTCTAATGGAAACTGTATGACAGTTATATTGTCTCGTGGTCTAGGATGGTCTCATAGAGGGATATTCGGATGAATCGCAGAGCCAAAGGATGTACAAAATAATACACACCATACGCAGTACTGTGCTTGTCTTGTGAATGTTAAGTTTTAGCATGACTAGTAGGATTTCCAAGTTACAGGAAGTTGACAGGGTCCGAGAGAATAAGGAGATACTAATGTGTTTTTGTAGAAAGTAGGAAACACCACAACATAAACGTGTCAGCCTTGAGTGATAGGAGGGCATCATGCCAAAGGTACAAGTGATGGCCTCCTTTGCCCTCAGCCAAATGAAACAGAGTCTAATTCAGATCCAGAAATAAGTGTGCGCACCCCCCCCCCAAGAATTTGTAGATGATTACTCAACTTGTTACAGAATTTATTCATCCCAACCTCCACCTAAACTGAGAACACTCTTCTTGATTCCCACTCAACAATCTATCCATTTCCTCCATGACCACTGAAACTGTAATTAATTTATTGCCAAATTCTTAAAAGATCTATCTTTTGACCCACTCCCATGACACAAAAGGATAAAAGCCCCAACTGCGGCCCATCTGACTTGTGTTCAATCAGCGGGCATGGAAG
This sequence comes from Protopterus annectens, assembly GCF_019279795.1. Classification (NCBI taxonomy): domain Eukaryota; kingdom Metazoa; phylum Chordata; order Ceratodontiformes; family Protopteridae; genus Protopterus; species Protopterus annectens. Next base: position 266,039,389 of record NC_056750.1, read on the forward strand.
CTAGACTAAGTGTGATGGGAGAGAGTGGCTTACAACTTGCCCAACCTAGGAACAGGAAGAAGAATTAGGTTTGCCACTTAGGTGACATCTAATGGATGTTCTGGGTGGTGCTGTCCACAGAGAGACTGCCTGAGGAACATGCTGCCAGGACACATCCACATTGGTGAGGGGAATCAAAAAGGGAAGCTTGCATGCTCCTTCTCATGGACTGGTAGTGCTAGTGTCCCTTGGAAGTTGTTGAGGGGTGTTAGGAGCTTCTGGGGCCACAGGGCCCTCATGTCTCTCATGAAGATGGCCTCGCCATTGGCTCTCACCTTAGTTGGGAACAAATGGACTCGTGACAGCTCTCACACCTATGACAAATGAATGGGCTCATAGCTTCCAGGCAGCTGATAACCAGCAGGCAGAGGGGATACAAAGAAGGCAAAAACTGCTACACAGTTGCTTCCTAAGTGTTGCCGCTTTTTTAACTGATAGATGCATTAACCAAGCAAAAAAAGAAAAGCAATTTGTGCTTCCAACATTTCTATCAACTCCAACAACATTATCAAAAATTAACGGCAAACATTTCTAGAAATCTTCTGTTTCAATGGAACTTTTACAAAGTTACAGTTTTGAAGAACACTGTAATAAAGGTACTACCTAAATGCACAAAAGATTGATTGGAATCTGCAGCCTGCTTCACAGGTACTTTTGCTGCAGGCCTTCATAAAAACCTTGCACAAAAACTGAAATTAACCCAGTAAATCAAACAAAAGTTATGTGCTTACCATAATGCTAGATCCATGTTGTCTTGTTCCATCCAGCTCAAGAGTTAGGTTATCCGATTCAAATGGATCGACATCAGCACTTTTTTCATGATGTTAGATCTAGTGCTCTGACTCCTCTCTATAATCCTCTATGGTCCCCAGATTATCTCAGATTGAATTTTGTCTGCTTGTACCTAGCACTTTACCTAGTTAGTACAACAGAGACCTAACCAACTATAAGTAACCATACCCCTATTCCTTATCTGTCTTCTTGAAGACAATCTACCTAAATATCAAAAAAAGAACTGCAAAGTGTCATACATTAATTACTTTCCTTATGCCAACTAGTTATCTGCTAATTGTTAACTCTACCCATACTCAATGTATGTATGAAACTATTTAAGTCTTGTCTAAAGGTCTGTTTCAGTATCTGCATACCTTAGAAATTCCTTATTGTTACTAGGATTTGCACCATACTGTTGTATTTGTCATGGTTTATGTTTTCTTTTTGTTTTGGAGCTTTTCTCCTAGGGCCTCTGATGAAAAAGGGCTTCTTGCCCAGTCAGACTAACCCAGTCAACAAATGTCAAATAAATAACTGAACAAGAAACCGAAATAACAGCACTTGGCTGTCAAAAAGGCAAGGCCCCTGGTCAAATCCAAACGATCAGCAGAGTCAGAAAGAACATCAATTTAGGATGGGGTATGCAGGGAGGGAATATTGAGCTGGATGGAATTGGACAACATGGATCTAGAATTATGGTAAGTACATAACTTTCATATCCAAGGTGGTCTTTTCTGTCTCAACAGTTGGAACAGACTCCCAAGCTACCCTAAATACTGTGGTCTCATGGAAGGATATTCTGGAAATATGTAACAGCCAAAGGATGTATCTAGACTGTGCATCCAACCTGTAATGTGACACAAAGGTACTGTAGACAAAGTAGCCACAGCACAAATCTCATCCATGGAAACTCTAGTAAAGTAAACAGTGGAGGTAGCCACAGCTCTATTACTGTCACAGCCTTTGGTTTGTAAGATAAACATTTTTTTCATAAACAAAGTTAATACAACTGGAAAGCCACCTAGACAAAGTGACAAACTCCTTTCCCAATTTAGCATTTGAAAATGAAAGAAAAAGCTGGTCAGACCACCTGATATCTTTTGTGCAATGTAAAAAAAACCTGAATTGGTGATGAATGTTCATGAAATGTAGACTATCTTCCCCTTTGTTGGAAAAAAAAAACAATAGCTGAAGTAATTGCTATTTGAAAGTTTCTTCCAAGTAAGGAATTTCAAATCCATTAAGGGTGCAATATCAAAAGAAGAATTAATTAATGCCTGTAGCATGACAATATTCCATGGAGGAACTGGATCCCTGATTAGTGGGCAAAGAAAAGTTCCCTTCAAAAACCTTCAACATTTTTAATCGAAGTAATGAAAGTTTGATTTTGGCTCATGTAGTAATTGGAAATGTAACTTTACTTTGATGGTTGAGAAATTAATGCCTTTCTGAAACAATCTAAAATGGATGGTAAAGGGTCTGAAAAAGGTCCAAACTTTTGGAAGAAGCCTATATAGCAAATCTTTTCCATTTGCTAAGACAAACCTTCCTAATGTTTGTTTTTTTCTGAGTATGACAAAAAAAAGAATGACTGAATTAGACCACCTGGCATCTCTGGCAACAGTTAAGACTGCAGAAATCACGTAGTCAATTTCAGGGATTTGTGTCTCAGAGAGGCTGACTGGATGGATGAAACAGAAGGTCAGGGCACAAAATCCAGCACTCATGGATGGTATTTTAGATTGGGCCAGTAGGGGGGGAAACCAAACCTTTTGGGGTCAAAAGGGAGCAATGAGAATTACTCTTGCCTAGCAACTCATGGCTTTCTGAAGAAACTTGGTTATCAGGGGAAAAGGTGGAAAGATGTATAGGAGACCTTGGGGCCAAATGTGGACTACAGCATTCCTCGGAGACTATCCTTGTGGAGTAATAGGGACTAAGTAGCTGCTGCATCATCTCCACTGCCTGTTTAGAGGACCACTAGAAGGACAGAAGAATAGACCTGCTCAGCTTGTCTGCCAGAACACTGGAAGTCCAAAGGATGTGCAATGAGACCAGAAAGCATCGGGAAGACACTGCCCACTGCATCATCCTCACTGCTTCCCAACACATCCGGTATGAAAATGTTCCTGTTTGCTTGTTGATGTACCAGACCACTGCCATGTTGTCTGACTGTATACTAATCAGACTCTCGGGGAGGAAGTAATGAAATGCTAAGAGGACTGTCCTCATTTCCAAGAAATTGATGTGAAAGCTGGCCACTTGTTGACCATGTGCCTTGGACCATCTTCCCTTAATTATGACCCCCCCAACCCAGAAAGGAAGTGCCCAGAGTCACAGAGGCTATCAAGGGTGGAAAGGTGAATGGTCAACCCCAAGTTACTATCAGTGAGGTCAACAATCAAGGGGGTATGTTTTCTGCAAACTGGTGTTAGATGTATTGAAGCATGTAGGGGCAGATAAAACAATAATCATTGCACTGAAAGTATCCACTGCAGGAATCTCATGTAAAATCTTGCCTGACATACTAGTGTGATCCATGCCATACAGCCCAGTAAGCATAGGACAAGTCTTGCTGGAGGGATGGGACAGGAAAGGACCTCTGAAAATATCTGATGTACAGACAAAATTCTGGACTGAGGAAATCTATTTCAGTAGTTGAGACTAGCTGTCATCCTATGAACTCTATAGTCTATGATGGTGCCAGCTGGGTTTTAGCAAGCTTGATTGCAATTCCCAACAATAGGGATAGATGAACCAAGAAGTCCCTGCAATGGATTAGACCATCCCTGATGGATGTGGTAAACAGCCAGTCATCCAAGTAGGGAGAACACCTAGAATGCATGTAACCTGAGAAATGCTGCCACAACTACCATACATTTGGTGAACAAACTGGGGATTGTGTGACTCCCAGCTAGAAAAGGAGAAGTCTCCTGGACGTAAACTGGCTTGCTGTCTTAATATAATAGTATGCACCTTGGAGATCTATCAAGTACATTCAGTCATCCTTCCTCAAAAGAGGATGGACTGAACCATGACCATTCAGAACTTCATCTGTTTCACACATTGGTTGAGGTAGCTTAGGTCCAAAACGAGCCTGAGGTCCCCCAGTTTTCTACAAAATAAAAAGAACCATGAATAGACTTCAGATCCTTGTTGGTCTGGTGAAACCTCCTGGATGACTCATTTTGCTAGGTATCCTTGTAAATTCTGCTGCGGCTAATACCTTCTTGACTGGGTGGGGGCATCAGGACTTTTCTCTCTCTTCTTTGGAAGGGAAGCAAAGGGAATAATATAGCCTCTAGTGATTATTCTCTGCAGCCACAAATCTTCAGTGATGGCCCATCAGGCTTGAGGGTGCAGGGTAAGCACTCTCCTCACTGCTTCCAGAGTGTGGCAGTCAAGCAACTTCGTGAAAGGACCTCAAAACCCTTGATTTTGTTTGTCCATCTCTGCCCGTGGTGGTGACATTAATAAAAGCTATTTTCTCTCTGTCCCGGGGGGAGAGGGTGATCTGTCAGCAGAAGTGTCCTGGCCAAAAACCTGGAACTATCAAAACCATTATTTTTTACCACCCTTTTGGTTTCAAGAAAAAGTCCTCCGAAGGGTGGAAAAGTTTTTTTTTTCTATTGCCATGATTGAGTTTTCTTCTAAATGACTATAAACTATGTTGGCATCAATTCCAGTGTACAGTTTATAAATCGTTGGAAGAAAAGTTATTGATCCATAGTTTTTAGGATAGCTTGCAGGTTTGCTCTTAAGTAGGAGTATTGTTTTTCCTGTTGTTAACCAGGCTGTCTGTTTGGGGTGTGCATATAAATAGTTCTTGCTCATGGCTAAATCTTCATGTAAAGATATTAATACTTATAGTCAGAAGTTAGGTACTGCATCTGGTCCTGGGGTTTTCCAATTAGTAGCTTTTCTTAACTTTGTTTCAATCTCTCTGGCCGTTACTTCATCCCATTTCATATACTGTATATGTGAACAACTTATTGTTTATTTTACTTCTTCTATCCATTTAGCATCATTGTTATGTTCCACAGGATTTTTACACATTTCTTCAAAATGTTTCTATTTATTCCTTTTTTTTGGTGGTGTTTAAATTCCTTTTACCTTGTTTCCCAATTCTCTGTAAAACTTTTTTGGGTCATCAATAAATATATGCATACATATGGATACTAAGACTGATGCATATCATAGAAAGGGGATACAGTAGTCTGGTGTACTATAACCTCAGGCTTTCTAGGAATTTTACTCATTTGCTCTTGCAGTTCTGCTGGTCTGCAATTAAGGTACTCAGAACTTCAACAGGCAACCTCAAAATGACTCACTTCAAACTCCACTCTTTTCCCACCATATAAATTGGTCTGTAAAAAGCAAGGCAGAGTATATTCACAAGGTGTCACTTATTTCTAAAGCTGCTACTTTGAACATATTTAACTTCAGCTAAGAAGCTGAAAACCTAGAATTAACAGTCTCTATATCAACTGCTAAGGAATGGACTCTTGCCATACAGCTGATTATCCTCAACATGGTAAATTAATTCCCACGTTCTAATTAAATTCCCCAGAGAGGTGCATCAGCACTGGAAAAGCATGGACCAAGGTGAACCCTGAGGTACTCTTATTTACTTATTTTTATTTTATTTATTTAACATTTGTTTACCAGGAAAGTCCACCTTGGAACAAAGCCAATTTTCAGCAGAGGCCTGGGGAGAAATGCTCCAGATGCATGTCTTTGAACTGTGGGAGGAAACTGGAGCACCCGGAGGAAACCCACATGAATGCATGGAGGACATGCAGACTCCACACAGAAAGCACCCCAGCTGAGAATCTTACCGAAGAACCTCTTGCTGTGAGGCGAGAATGCTACTGCTGCACCACTGCACTCTTCATTCCAAAAGTCAAGAACCAGAGGTGTTTTAGACATGAAACTACTCACTGAGTAGAACCAGAAGAGTTGAATGTGAAACAGTCTATATAATATAGGAAATACCACAATAAGAACTACAATGTTCAGTCAGGATATCATGATCAATGGTAGCAAACCTAAGAATGATCAAGCAGAACCTTCACAGAACAGAAGCCCTGTTCACATCATAAAATCAGTTACTAGCCTAATAAGAACACACTCAGTACTTTGGCACGTACAAACACCAGCATGATACAAGTGCAAGGGACCAAGTGATTGTCACATAAGATTCAAGCTGCATATAAAGAACATTCTCAATAACCATATCCAAAAAGGTAAGGTTTGAAAGAGAATGGCAGTCATCACAATTCAGTGATGACTTCTCAAGGTCCTGGATCATGGAGGCCTTCTTCAATAAATATAAAGATAAAACAGTTTTCAAAGAAGATTACAGCAGCTGATAAACTATCTCCACAACATCTAGAACAGCTCCATGGCACCTATCAAAAACAGTATGGGAAGTTACCAGATACCCTGGCCATATTTTCTGTAATACGTATATCACCTCCAGTGTCCCTGGAAGAGAGGCTGCTAGCCTTATGGGGACTAACCTGATCAACAAAAGATAAATGAAAAAATAAATAAGTAAATAAATAAATAAAGGGGGTATTCCTGATATAGTCTGCAACTTAGTAGCTTTCATGACTTTTCTAAGATTGTTTGGCCTGACCCAACGACCTGTGGGTTAAGATCTTTCGTCAACTAATCCAACTACCTGTAGAGTGATAAGATTGTCTCTATACTCATAACCTAATAAACTGCAGAGTGGTAAGCTATTATTTTCTTTGATCAAGATCCAGCAACTTGCTGAGTGGTAAGGATTCTCTTTTTACTCCTACTATCCTGTTTACTTTCACTACAACCTTCTCAGTCTGGACCCAGAGAGATCATTTATGCAGAGACAGACTACCAGATCTTTCTTTCCCATGCTCAGTGGTAACTAGTCCGACACCCCAGCTGCTACTTGGTCATAAGATTCACTGTACATAAATGTAAGGCCTTGTAGTTTGATCAGGAACCTCTACTGCCATGTCTCAACCCATCTGGCAGGTGTACTGAAGTCTCCCTGCCATTTCTACTCTAACATAATTCCCCCAAATTTGTCATACATGAGTATGTATATAATGTTCTCAACACTTTTGATACTATCAATCATGGATCTCCTGGGATACTGGACTCGTGGGACTCATTTAGGACATTTTCTGCCTGACAAAAATAATCTCCTAACTTCTAAATTTTTCCTCCCATTTAACCATTCCTCAAACCATCGGACTGTCTTCTAAACACCCTCCCAACTCCTAGTCTGCAAAATGGTTCTGTGCAGAAGACAAAGTCAGAAGTTTTGGCTTAGCAAAAATCAATGCATACCAAGTTTGTTTTTCCTTGTCCAATACTAGTATTACAAAGATGGAAGAGCCACGTAAGACTGGATTATCAAGATCTGCCTGCTGAAAAGAGATGATGGCATTCACCTAGGGGACTGTTGGCCTCCAAGAATTCTGCAATTCTTTTGCTCTGTATTTTTCCACAGCTGTACTTGGCAGAGTGATAAGACCTGCATATACCTTGACCTGTTCTTTTTCCTGCCTTGTGAAATGGAACTGCAGTTATAGCCATTTTCCATTCCTATGACTCTGGTCTAGCTACTGAAGAAATGGTTAGGGTTTTCAATGAGAGATTCTGACAGCACCCTTGAAAGGGTCTTCCAAATTCTAGCAGGGAACATACAACATACCTAGACCTTCCACCTTAGCATCTGTCAGCTAAAATCACCCACCTTACAGTCTCTCTGTTGATCCTACCATTTATGTCCACGTTCTCCACCATTCTCTGCCTTTCACCTAATCTCCATTTTTGTACTTCCTAACTTTTCTTCTTCTGTGAATTCTGATGCACTATTTAGTTCATTCAGTGTTAGGCAAAGTACTTTTTCTTAAGGCTAAAAGTTAATGTTTACTAAAAAGTATTGTTTGTTTTTCAAATCTGGGAAGAAAACAGAGATGAGAACAAAAAGCAGAGTAACTGGAAGCACAGGCTCTAGCAAGCACATTAGCACAGTTGACCTTGACTTTGAAATGGATAATACCTGTGGGTGCAGTCGCTGGTTTTGAGAAACTACTTCTATTTGGAGCAGTAGATTTCCTTTTTGGAAGGTGTGCACAATTTTGTGTATTTGCTCTGAATTAAAAGGGGGAAGGGGGCTGAAAATGTATTTAATTTTTTGTTTCTTGAGTGTTTTTTATTGAAGTGAAAAGTCCAGGAAAATGTGATATGGATCCAAACAGGGATGAGAAGCAGCAGATAATTACAAGATCAGCCTTTCAGTCATTACTGCATATATGTACGCTGCTAGACAGAAACATATTCAGAGGAACCATGCAGGGAAGTTTTCTTCACCCTCTATTTGCTTTATATTTAGATCCATTACCAAAGAAAATAAGAGATTCAGAAATTCAAAGATTTAACCGGAGTGATAAATAAGAAAACTTGGCCCTATTTGCACATGCTATTATTTTGTACTAGATACATCCAGAAAAGGACATTTTGGTGTTGTGGAACATTTCAAAATAGTTTCAATCGTGTCTTTTTTGATATAAAATAAAGTTAAAGCAAAAGCTACAGTGGTAAACTATACACCCACACATGGGGCTGGACCAGCAATAACCATACTTTTGGAGCAACAAAAAGATGATGCATTTAGGTGCAGAGATTAAAAAAATGTTCTGGCAGCTAATTTATGTACGAAGAGAACAAACAGAAGACATTACAAAAAATAAGAAAATGAAAACTGTTGATTATGGATCTGGATACTGAAATACAAGCAAAGAAAATGTTTAAGTTCCTTTTGATCTTATACACATGGCATATTTTCTTAAAAAGGGAAGTCAGCGGTGAATATGCAAAACAAGCAAGTCAGAGTAACTACTGCCTTTTCTTATTGTTTCTGTAGACTTGCATATCTGTGAAATCAGGGCCAGCCCTTTTCATCATACTTTTGCTATCTACCACTTTTCTGGTCTATTCTGATCCTCCCTCTCCCCACAAGAACAATTGCAGCCTAATCAGGGCCAGCCCTTTCCATTACACTATTGGCTATCCACCACATTTTCTGGTCTATTCTGTCCTCCCCTCCCCCACATGGCCTATTACAGCCTAACATAGCTTTCTTAAGCTACAGGGGCCATTTTTAAAATCCTCTTGGTGTAGCTGTTTGTCTCTTTGGATGGAGTGCTCATACCTAAGGTTATTTTTCATATTTGTTTCTTTTCACTTGTAAAATGTATTGATGTTGCTTTACACCACTGTAAAGTGTAATGAAGCTAGACATGTATTTTTATGGAAGACAGTATTTTCAGTAACTCTGTGTGCTTGAAACTGTTTACTTAGCCATTGTATTAGTAGGCTCAGATACTGCAGAGTATAGACTTTTAGAGCTTTACTTGTGTAGAACATTTATTGTTAGAATATTATTTCTTTGCTGCTCACTTTATTGCATTTTTTAGAAATGCCTAGTTATTAGTGTGTACATTTCCTCACCTATTGGTTTAGAATGTGTTATACCAATTAATTGGTATCAGTATTCCTATACATCTGCAACTGCATTAATCTGTTGAATGTGATAGCTGACATCTTGTCTTAATTTTCACATTATCACAAATTGAGGTATTTATATGTGTATAGATTACCTAGTTTTTCTTTTCTTTCCACTCCTCTGTTAACATCTTTGTTTTTTTTTTTTTCTTAACAGTTGCTGTATTTTGTATTGTTTGTGTCTTTCGGCTTTTCCCGGTTAGGGGTCGCCACAGCGGAACTCCGGTCCGCTAATGACTGGTAGTGAATTTTTATGTACCGGGTTACCAGCCCTGACGCACAACCTTCAACGAAGGCATGCCCCATTCACGTATGCCTCCACACAGAAGACGCTCTAGCTGAGAATCGAATGGGACAACGTCTTGCTATGAGGCAACAATGCTACCACAGCACCACCACCGCTTTGTATTAATATTGATTATTTTTCTTCCCAGCTTCTCCTTTTAATTCTACTTTCCCTGGATCCCCACCAAGCCAAGTTCGATCTATTGGCCTGTAGTGCTCTTTAACAGAACCAGGCAACCTTGGATTGAGTGTTATTTTCAAAATATACAAAACGTATAGCCCTTGTTTAATTTCTATTTTTAGTAAAGCACTCCATCACAGACATTGGTTTGTTCTGTAGACTTGCATATCCAGCCCTTTTCATCATACTATTGCTATCCACCACTTTTCTTGTCTATTCTGATCCTCCCCCTCCCCACAAGAACAACTGCAGCCTAACCAGGGCCATCCCTTTTCATTATAACCTATAAACCTACTGATAGTCTTCCTTCATCTGTTGCCCGCTACGCTCGCCTCCCTTCCAATTCCCTCCCACCCCCAGTGGTCCTACCTTTATTACAAACAGTAACCCCTCCCACCCTTCAACCTATAAAATCACCACACCTATACTTCCTCCTACAACTTCTAACTACTATCCCTCCTACTCAGCTAATATGTACAAGCACACCATACCTATTGTCAGAAAAATATGTATTAATGTGTGTATTAGTAATATGCTTAGTGCATTTAGAGCTTGACAAGGGTTAACACATTTATTCTATTTCATACTGCATAAATCTGTACAAACTGCAGATGCTTTCTGACCTTGTATTGTTAGCTAGAATCTTGCTCATGCCTTGGAAATTTACTGAGAAGCAGATGATTCTTGCTTATGTTAGAAAAATAATGAATAGAACAATACTACTTGTATGAAACTTAGACAAGAAGTTCCGCTTGTGCTGTGAGAAAATACACAGCTGTAGAAGCTATAGATAATTAGGAGTAAGCCTGCTTGAAAATATGAAGTGCAATCAGCATTTGCTTGTATCAGAGTTAGAAAAGTACCTTGAAATGTAACACTGTACAATTAGTGCCCACCAAGGCCAGGCTGTTTTTCTCAAAAAGTTTCTCACAAATCTAGTCATGTCAGCAGAAAATCTGAGTAACATCTGCTGTAGAACAATACTGAAAGTTGTGTTTGATTACGTCAGCCATTGAAGGCCATGTCCTGTAAAACAGTATAAGAATAGCATGTTTCCTGTTAGTAGTTAGACAAATCCTTGTATTTGCATGTTTTTGTCTCCTTGCGGCAAGTAATTAAATGTGCCTTAACTGAATCTTACGTGTATTGGTCTTTGAAGTTTTTTCATTTGACAGATTGGTCCTTCGGACCGGAAATCCTCACTTTGCCTCGGATCAGACAGGCCAGGTGGCTTGAAACCGTACGGGGAAGAAACCACATCAGTTCTTCTTAGTTGAAAAGCCCACCGACTGAATTGTCGTACAAAAGAGGCCAGCCACTTTCTGATCTGCGACTGAAGAACGGGTACCAGGTAATCAATCACGAAGGCTCAGGTAAGGTGAATCTACCTTTTTTTCTATTTTAGATCAGGGACTAGATTTGTATTTATTTTGTTAAGACTTTGTTTATACAAGTCAGGGACAAAAAGATTACCGTCTTGTCATAGATCAGGGAAATAGATCAGGTAGGCAGTCATTGTGAAGAGACTATAACAAAATCTGTGGTACCACGTTAAAAAATAAGGAGTTACGTAACAATTAATAGGGTAGAACAAAATGGGTAATAATTGTACAAAAAGATCCCAAAATCCGCCGTTAACCGAAGACGCGAAATACATGCAGTCACAGCGTGCTGATATTAAATACTACTCAAAATGGGTTAATAAGTATGAATTTGATGGTAAATTAGAAAAATCCTCACTTGTCAAACAGCTTAAAACCGATTCTAAAGGTCGGGTAAAAAAGCAATGTCAATTAGGAATTCCTCAGGTACACAGGTGGATTGAGGAAGTAAACCGAAGGGAACAAAAGAATAATAATTCAAAAGCAATATTTTTAGATAAGGACAATAACTTAGTAATAGCATCAGCCCCTCCGCCTCCCTTATCAGAATATGAGGCAAGTGAACAAGTTAGTCCACCCCTGCAATATCCTGCTGTCACTGTAAGTAGAGATACTACAAAAGCGAAACCGTTTATTAGAGATCCCGTCGAGACCAGGTCTGGAACACGGGCAGGTAATTCAAAAGGAAACATTGAGCTATATCAAATGGGTAGGAATTCACGATCTATGAGTGAAGAAGAAATATGCCCACTTATAGAAGTGCCTAATCCTCAGGCAGGGCAAGAAGGTCAGGACCCAACTATTCTAGTGTATAGATCCTGGAGTACGGAAGACATCCAGAAAGCCACTGAGGGAATTTCCCATCCAAAAGTTAATATTAGAAAGTTTTTAGAAGATTTGCAAGGAATGAGACTAAGTTATAATTAAAACGGAGAATAGGTAGAAAAAGTAGTCAGACAAATTGTGGGACCAGACTGGCACATGATTAGTGGCGACTGGAATCCCTGTGATGCTGTGCTCAGGCCCCTCCCACATAGAAGCGCAGAATTAGACAACAGAGTGAAAGGTCTTACAGACCGAATCTCTGAGAAATGGAAGCCTAGGGCAGACTGGACTTGCATTAATCAATGCATCCAACAAAAAGGCGAGACTGTTGACAGATATTATGCCAGACTGTTAGAATGTTTTAATAACCACTGTGGAATGCAGGTTCCTGAAGATCAGACACACTATTCCCCATATGAGCAGCAGTTAAAGAATGCATTTTTGAAAGGCAGTATTGCACCCATAAGCAGCTTTATTACAAAGCACATGGTAGACCATCATACAAGCAGGTTACAGTCATTACTTGAATATGCTAGGCATGCCGAATGGCATTTTAATAGCAAAAAGAAAAAGAAAGCCCAAGTATTTTCTGTAGAAGATGGAGCCGAAGTTTATGTAGTACAGTACGGGGAAAAAGGGCAAGAGAAAGGCCCAGGGAAACAATCTATTCAGCGATCAGAGGACTTTGAAGGGCGAAAGAAAAGGGTGAACATTTTAAATGCAGTAAAAAGGGACACTTGGCAAGGGATTGCAAGAAAAACAAGAAAGCAACCACGGAAGACAAGGAGGGTGAGGACCGACTATATGATAGTCAGGAATCACTAGAAGGGGATAGCAGAGAAAGGACAAGTGAGAATGTGATAGAGGAAGTGCAGGAAGTCATGGATAGTGAAGAAAATGAAATACTGGATTTGGCTTTATTGAGCTTAGAGCTCTATTTAGCAGACACGAAACCAGAAGTTACACTCCTGGTAGAAGGGAGGGAAGTCAGATTCTTGTGTGACTCAGGGGCATCACGGACCCTGATACATCCCTCCAAACTGCCAGAGAACTCAGAGTCACCTGATTACATATTAGTGAAAGCAGCTAATGGACAGCTGTATCGGGAGCCCCTCTCCCATAATACTGTGATACCTGATCCTGTTTCAGAATTGACCCAGAAAAGCAAAATTGTTGTTTCTGCAAAATGCCCAGTAAACCTCTTGGGCAGAGACCTTATGCAGCTATTTGGTATAGCAGTAGTTCCGACTATGCAGGGTATGGAAGCACAGTGACAAATTGATACCTTTGCAGTGCAAACGGAGGGTAAAATGTTTTATTGGTACAGCCAGGACTTTGTTACGACTGGTCCAGGAGCAGTGACCGAAGAGTTGATGAACGTAGCCATCAGAAAGTTCCCCTCCCTTGACATGGATAAACATTTGTTGCACTGTACTCTGTATTATTGTAACACACCAGGACCTGATAAGGAATATGAGCAAGAATTGTTTAGAAATCATGCAAACAGATTGATATTACGTAATCTGTACTGGGACACAGAAGGGAACAGTGTAGTCATCTGTTCATTGCCTCAGGAGTTCTTTGCACTTTATAAATCTAAATCGATTACCACATGTTAGCTTAACTAAGGACAAGAATGTGAAATGGGTAGACTTAGGAGAAAACGTCTCGAGATGGGAAAAACAGACTTAGAACTGTAAGAACAAGGAATACAAATGCAGAAGTTGAATTGGATAACTCAGACCCACCCGTACACTTGCAGTCTAGCAAGGAAAGCTGATTAGCACTCCTACTGAAGGAGGAAGAGAATGCCTTAGAGAATTTACCAGAAATTCTTTGGTCAACAGGAAAGTCAGATGTAGGGCTTATTTGTACAGCGGGAACAGTTACTATTATGCCAAAGTCAGCATTTAGACCACAAAAAAGATAGTATCCCTTAAGAAAAGATGCAGAGGTGGGAATCAAACCTATTATAGCAACTTTACTAAAGAAAGGGGTGCTGGTGGAATCTCTTGATTCACCATGTAACACACCCTTATTTCCTGTTAAGAAAGCAAATGGAGAGTGGCGTATGGTCCAAGATTTATAAGCTGTAAATGACCCATTAATACCAAGGGCACCTACGGTGCCAGACCCACACACCCTGTTGAATGATTTAAAACCTCAACAGAAATATTTTTCTGTGGTAGATATCAGCAATGCTTTCTTCTCAATATCGATACACCTTGACAGCCAGTATTGGTTTGCATTCACATTTCAGGGGAAAAGGTATACATATACGCGACTACCACAGGGGTATTGTGCAAGTCCAACAATATTCTCACAAGAAATGGCAAGCAACTTGGCGGGATTTACCCCACCAAGAGGTAGCCAGATTTTACTTTATGTTGATGATATCCTGCTGGCGGCCCCCACCCAACAAGATTGTAAAGAAGATACCATAGCGCTATTACAATTTTTGGCCACTGAAGGACATAAAGTAAACAAAAATAAACTGCAGCTTTGGAAAAAACAAGTTAAATACCTAGGATATGTAATATCCAAGGAAGGTAGGACATTAGATGAGGACAGAAAAGTAGCAATTTTGCAAGCATCAAATCCCACTACCAAGAAGGAAATTATGTCCTTCCTGGGTACGACTAATTTTTGTCGGAGTTGGATTCCAAACTATGCCTTGGAATCTGCACTGTTGACTAACCTGATTTACAAAAAGCATATGGCAGCACAGGATTTGTTACAATGGACACCAGAAGCAGAATTTGCTTTCTGCAAACTGAAACAGTTAATAGCGTCCTCATTAGTTTTGGGATTACCAAACTATCAAACCTTTTTCCAAACTGTAGATTGTAAGCAAGGTTATATGACATCAGTGTTAACACAGCAGCATGGGGACAAGCAAAACCCTATTGCTTATTATTCATCACAACTGGACCCAAGCAACACCCTATTGCTTATTATTCATCACAACTGGACCCAGTGGCATGGTCTTTACCTCACTGTGTACAAGCAGTGGTCGCAGCTGCAATGGCAGTACAGGTTTCGGCCTCAGTAGTTTTGTTCCACCCTCTCACATTGAGAGTGCCTCATGCAGTTGCGATTATTTTACTGCAAGAGAAGGTAGCATATATTTCCCCTGCTAGGCATCTTTCCTGTATGACTATATTGTTGAGCCAACCTCATATGACAATTGAACGATGTATGACTTTGAACCCTTCTACCTTGCTCCCAACCCCTGCAGATGGCACACCACATAGCTGCCTGCAGGTGATTGAGCAAAAGACACTGCCTAGAAAAGATCTCACGGATGTCCCCTTGGATGATGCCGAGGTGACATACTACGTGGATGGCTCGTGCAAAAGGAGTCCTGCAGGACAGAACCTAGTAGGATATGCAGTAATTTCTGATACTAACATTATAGAAGCGAAATCTTTACCACACAATTTATCTGCACAGGCAGCAGAATTGATTGCCTTGCTACAGGCATGTACCTTAGCAAAGGGTAAATGTGTGAACATTTTTACTGACAGCCAGTACGCTTTTTCTACTGTACATGTTTTTGCACAACAGTGGAAAAATCGAGGAATGATAACATCTACTGGCAAACCAATCAATCATGCACAGTTTATTTTAGATCTTTTAGAATCTATTCAGTTACCTCAGAAAGTAGCTATTTGTAAATAGACAGCTCATACCAAAGCAACAGGACAGGATTTCAAAAGGTAATGCGACAGCTGATACAGCTGCAAAGCAGGCAGCTTCAGAAGTATTTCTTTTGAATGAGGAATTACAACCCTCCGAGATTTTAGACTTAGAAATGTTAAAGACAATGCAGACACTTACTATGCAAGTTGAAAAACAAAGATGGGTAAAACGAGGAGCAATTCTAAAAGGGCTGTACATCTCTAAAGAAGGGAAACCGATATTGCTGTCTAATTTGTTTAGATATGCAGCTTTGTTGAGCCATGGGCAGTGCCATGTCTCAACAGGGGGGATGGTACAGCTAGTGAACCAAGTGTTCACGACATATGGATTCTTAAACTACTCTAAAAAATTCTGCTGATGTGCCATGTTTGTAATAAACATCATTCACAAGGGGCGTTAAAGCCCAAGCAAGGGAGTTTCCCTACACCACCGTATCCATTTCATACTATCTGTATGGATTTTATAGAGTTGAATAAATGTGAAAATAAGAAGTATTGTCTTATCATTGTAGATATGTTTTCCAGATGGGTGGAAGCCTTTCCGACTAAAAATCCAGACGCGGCAACTATGGCCAAAGTTCTTGTTAAAGAAATTATCCCTAGATTCGGCATTCCGGAAAGGATCTACAGTGACAACGGCACACACTTCATAAATCCGACCATACAACAGTTAAGTAAACATTTTGGTATTTCTTTAAAAAAATCATTGTGCTTATCACCCACAATCTGAAGGGCTAGTAGAGAGGCATAATGGGATTTTAAAGAATAAGCTAAGGAAGTTAATAGTAGAAACACAGAGAAATTGGGTGTACTGTCTGCCCCTGGCACTGTTGAGCATGAGAACTGTTCCGAATGCAAAAGGATGGTCTCCTTTTGAAAAATTATTTGGAAGAGCTTATTATATACCTCAGTGGAAATCTCTCATGCCCGCAGACCAGGAAGCTGACAGTACACTCGCTGAGTATATGCGAAACTTGTTAAATTCTAAACATTTGTTGCAATCAAATTCTGTTTCAGATAAAGAACGAACCAGACCGTCAGAAGTGGCAGTGTCCCCTGGTACCAGGATTTGGGTGAAGACAGTAAAGAAAAAGAACTGGGCGTCACCAAAGTGGGAAGGTCCATATCAAGTGCTTCTGTCGACACCCACTGCAGTCAAAATTGCAGAGCGCACCTCCTGGATCCACCTGATGCACTGTAAATTAGTCAAAAACTTTGAACTGGACAAAAATCTTGTCACATGCCAAGAGTAAAACTGATAAGAGTCCAGAAGAAACAGGAATGCAGAACAACCCTTTCTCCTCAGAAGTATTGCATAATCATCCAGTTAACTGTACTAGTGACAATAATCTTTTTGTTGTGGCCTTTTCTTTTCCCAGCCACACAGACTGAACTGAATAAACGTGAAGTGTTACTCAGACTGGCATCCAAACTTTAACACTTACCAGGCAATTAAATATGTAAATGCGGAGACTTTCAATGTTTCGAATTGCTGGATTTGCACAGCTTTGCCGACAGCATACGGGGGGTTATTAATGACTACGGTCCCCCTAGGGGTCAATGAGGCCTGGGAGAACTTGATTTATGATACCTCAACCATTACATTACAAGATAAAATAGCATTGCACTTGTCTGTTCCACAAAAGGGAACTGTGTGTTTTTATAAAAATGATACTGTTCAGGGGGGTTGGAGCAATTGCAATGTGACTGTTCCTTACAAATGTTGCACTAAAGATAATGTAGATCTTTATTGTAATACAAACTATGATTCATTTCTTGGATTGATGCACAAAACACGAAGTAAAACATAATTCTGTTCTTTATAAACAGCTGTCTATAATTGACAGAAAAATGTTTCATGCAGGGCGAGTGTATATTCATAGCAAGGTTACTACAAAAGTAGAGGACTGTTATTTTGTGTGTGGCAGAAAGGCATACAAATGGTTACCTGAGAATTGGTCCGGCAGTTGTTTTTTGGGTTACCTAGTCCCGGCCATACGACACACTGCAGTTTTGCCTCGAGGAAAAATTCGAAATGTCCGAGAGGTCGTCAAGAAACCTGTAAATCCAGTGGGACAAATAGATGCGCGTTGGAAAGACCATCATTCCATAGGCAAAGGACTGACACATATGGACTTGAGTGATGGCATTATATCGTGGGCAGGGATATTACCGGCATATGGAACAGTGAAATCGATCTGGGAGCTGAGAAAACTGTCAAAACTTCTCGAAGTAATGAGCAACGCAACTTTTTCCGCTCTCAAATTGGTGACTGATGAACTGAATGCTATGAGAACTGTAGTACTTCAAAATTGCATGGCTCTCAACTTCACCCTAGTGGCGAGAGGTGGTACTTGCGCTTTAATCCAAGAAGAATGCTGTTCATATATTCCTGACCATAAACACAAGACAGACAATCATCTTGAGGTAATTCAGCAAGTGTCGGCCATGACCAAACCAGGCCCAAACCCACTGACGGACTTTTTCCAGAAATGGTTTGGGGGTGGGGGTACCATCCTAATGAACATCCTGATTGCCATTTGTGTAGGAATACTCCTACTGGGTGTATGTGTTTGTTGTGGCATCCCCTGCATGAAAAGACTGATAAAAGACTTTATAGACATGTCAGTTTCTGAAACCTTATATCAAAGTACTGAGTTTGAAGAACTGTTAAAAGATTGACAATGCTTTCATAAGTTTAAACTGAATGACTCTCAACTGCAAATCCTGAGTGGAAGAGGTTAGGAGAAGAAAACAAACTGTTTATGCTTATTTTGAAAGTAGAATAAAAGTATTAATAGGGGGGAATGTCAGAAAAATATGTATTAATGTGTGTATTAGTAATATGCTTAGTGCATTTAGAGCTCGAAAAGGGTTAACACATTTATTCTATTTCATACTGCATAAATCTGTACAAACTGCAGATGCTTTCTGACCTTGTATTGTTAGCTAGAATCTTGCTTGTGCCTTGGAAATTTACTGAGAAGCAGATGATTCCTGCTTATGTTAGCAAAATAATGAATAGAACAATACTACTTGTATGAAACTTAGACAAGAAGTTCTGGTTGTGCTGTGAGAAAATTCACAGCTATAGAAGCTATAAATAATTAGGACAAAGCCTGCTTGAAAATATGAACTGCAATCAGCATTTGCTTGTATCGGAGTTAGAAAAGTACCTTGAAATGTAACAGTGTACAATAGAAGACTGTAAACGGTTTAGTGCCCACCAAGGCCAGGTTGTTTTTCTCAAAAAGTTTCTCACAAATCTAGTCATGTCAGCAGAAAATCTGAGTAACATCTGCTGTAGAACAATACTGAAAGTTGTGTTTGATTACGTCAGCCATAGAAGGCCATGTCCTGTAAAACAGTATAAGAATAGCATGTTTCCTGTTAGTAGTCAGACAAATCCTTGTATTTGCATGTTTTTGTCTCCTTGCAGCAAGTAATTAAATGTGCCTTAACTGAACCTTATGTGTATTGGTCTTTGAAGTGTTTTCCTTTGACACCTATAGTCACTACATGCACACTCCTTGCATACATCACATCTTACCAAACCTCCACCATTCCTGCACTCAACCACTACCACTGTACCACCACACACACCACCACCACTCATATCCCACCTCTACTCTACTACTCTCTCATCAGGTCAACAACCTTCCCAATACACCCTCTATATAGACTACAGACCACAGTGCCTAAACTAAAAACAACCCCTCAACCTAACATAACCCTACCACCATACCTATTGCCCACAGAACGCAATCAAAAAACTTCCCTTATAAGCAAGTATATACAGAAATTGATTAAACTAATAATCGCATCCATATCCAACCTAGCACTCAGTGGAGACATTCATCCTAATCCTGGTCCCTCTATCTCCAACCCCTCCCCTTATAATCAGACTACAAACCACATCTCCCAAATCACAGCCAGTAGAAAGCCAACCAACCTCCTTCTGATAAGCCTAAATATTAGAAGTATATGCAACAAGGTGCTTGAATTCCATGCCACCATAGACTTCTACTCCCCTGATGTAGTGATCCTTACAGAAACATCGTTAAAACCACACACATTACTAATGAGCAAATCCTCCCTGCTGGTTACAGTATACTAAGAGTAGACAGACTAAACAGAAAAGGAGGTGGTATAGCTATAATATTTAAGCAGCATCTAGACATCCAGATCTTAAAGTTAGCAGCTCTCCAAATAGGTAAGGAAGAAATAATATATGCCAACCTTAAAATAAACCAAAATAAAACCCTAAACATAATAGGTTGCTACTTCCCACCTGGCCACAACATCCCTCCACTTGAAAACCTCCTCAGCTGGACTACCCACCACCTACCCCAAGAAACTTTAATTCTAGGAGACTTCAACACTGACTGGCAATCCTGCTGTAGCAACCACCCAACCCATCATGTAAATCTTCATGGCTTCACCCAACTAGTCCAGTCACCTATTAGGATAAATAACTCCAACAAACACACTACCCTTGATTGGATACTAGTCAATAAGAGCCCCCAGTCATATATAGCAGGCTGCTTATCTGACAGCCTCAGTGATCACTCCCCAACCTTCTTACTAAGAAAACACCTTTATAAAGCAAAACCCATCATCTACCGTCAAATACGCAAAAAAACTAACTTCAACCCTCTCTCATTCAGCTCATCCCTAAAAGACTGTAACTGGCAACCTCTAAAATAACTCTAACTAGATGACGCAGTTGACTACTTTAATACAACATTCCTAAGCATCCTTAATTACCACGCCTCCATAAGACATTCCCGAACTAGAGCCCAACAATCCCCATGGCTACAAAAAAAACACGAAATCTGAAATGAAAAACAGGGATAAAGCATGGGACAACTCGCGCAAAACCCACTCTACCAGGCAAACATTCCTAGAACTACGCAACAGAACCATAAAGCTTATAAAACAGGACAAAATCCAATACTACCCAGTCTGCCCTTACCTCCTCCCAACATAACCCCAAGCAATTCTGGTCCTCAATAAACTCCATCCTCCACCTAGGTAAAGTAAGTACACCCACTCCTAACTTAACTTACTCCTCCAAAAATATTGCTACCTCTTTCAACAATCACTTCACACAAACCGTACTATCACTAGCTAGACAACACAACTCCCCCATAAACCCACACCATGAACTAGAACTAACAATCTCCCAACTAGCTTCTCTTTCTCTCCTGTTCCTACCTCCAAAATAAAACTACTAACTAAACTTAAAACCACCAGATTAGCAGCAGACAACCTCCCAGGTGAATACATTCAACTTGCAGCTGACGCTGTAGCCTACCCCGCATCACTCGTGATTAACAGATCTCTATGTTCCTACACTATGGAAAGTCTCACACATAATTCCCCTACACAAAGGAGTCCCCTCCACAGATCTAAGCAATTACCACCCATAGCTGCCCCACCCCAAAAAAAATCTTTTTTCTCTAGATATCCTTTTTAAAACAATCCCCTCCCCCAGAAAACCCAAACCAAAGGTTTTTTTTTTTCCCCCGGGCCCCCAATAATCCTGCAAACTGAAACAGTTAATAGCGTCCTCATTAGTTTTGGGATTACCAAACTATCAAACCTTTTTTCCAAACTGTACATTGTAAGCAAGGTTATATGACATCAGTGTTAACACAGCAACATGGGGACAAGCAACACCCTATTGCTTATTATTCATCACAACTGGACCCAAGCAACACCCTATTGCTTATTATTCATCACAACTGGACCCAGTGGCACGGTCTTTACCTCACTGTGTACAAGCAGTAGTCGCAGCTGCAATGGCAGTACAGGTTTCGGCCTCAGTAGTTTTGTTCCACCCTCTCACATTGAGAGTGCTTCATGCAGTTGCAATTATTTTACTGCAAGAGAAGGTAGCATATATTTCCCCTGCTAGGCATCTTTCCTGTATGACTATATTGTTGAGCCAACCTCATATGACAATTGAACGATGTATGACTTTGAACCCTTCTACCTTGCTCCCAACCCCTGCAGATGGCACACCACATAGCTGCCTGCAGGTGATTGAGCAAAAGACACTGCCTAGAAAAGATCTCACGGATGTCCCCTTGGATGATGCCGAGGTGACATACTACGTGGATGGCTCGTGCAAAAGGAGTCCTGCAGGACAGAACCTAGTAGGATATGCAGTAATTTCTGATACTAACATTATAGAAGCGAAATCTTTACCACACAATTTATCTGCACAGGCAGCAGAATTGATTGCCTTGCTACAGGCATGTACCTTAGCAAAGGGTAAATGTGTGAACATTTTTACTGACAGCCAGTACGCTTTTTCTACTGTACATGTTTTGGACAACAGTGGAAAAATCGAGGAATGATAACATCTACTGGCAAACCAATCAATCATGCACAGTTTATTTTAGATCTTTTAGAATCTATTCAGTTACCTCAGAAAGTAGCTATTTGTAAATAGACAGCTCATACCAAAGCAACAGGACAGGATTTCAAAAGGTAATGCGACAGCTGATACAGCTGCAAAGCAGGCAGCTTCAGAAGTATTTCTTTTGAATGAGGAATTACAACCCTCCGAGATTTTAGACTTAGAAATGTTAAAGACAATGCAGACACTTACTATGCAAGTTGAAAAACAAAGATGGGTAAAACGAGGAGCAATTCTCGAAAAGGGGCTGTACATCTCTAAAGAAGGGAAACCGATATTGCTGTCTAATTTGTTTAGATATGCAGCTTTGTTGAGCCATGGGCAGTGCCATGTCTCAACAGGGGGGATGGTACAGCTAGTGAACCGAGTGTTCACGACATATGGATTCTTAAACTACTCTAAAAAAAATTCTGCTCGATGTGCCATGTTTGTAATAAACATCATGCACAAGGGGCGTTAAAGCCCAAGCAAGGGAGTTTCCCTACACCACCGTATCCGTTTCATACTATCTGTATGGATTTTATAGAGTTGAATAAATGTGAAAATAAGAAGTATTGTCTTATCATTGTAGATATGTTTTCCAGATGGGTGGAAGCCTTTCCGACTAAAAATCCAGACGCGGCAACTATGGCCAAAGTTCTTGTTAAAGAAATTATCCCTAGATTCGGCATTCCGGAAAGGATCTTCAGTGACAACGGCACACACTTCATAAACCCGACCATACAACAGTTAAGTAAACATTTTGGTATTTCTTTAAAAAATCATTGTGCGTATCACCCACAATCTGCAGGGCTAGTAGAGAGGCATAATGGGATTTTAAAGAATAAGCTAAGGAAGTTAATAGTAGAAACACAGAGAAATTGGGTGTACTGTCTGCCCCTGGCACTGTTGAGCATGAGAACTGTTCTGAATGCAAAAGGATGGTCTCCTTTTGAAAAATTATTTGGAAGGGCTTATTATATACCTCAGTGGAAATCTCTCATGCCCGCAGACCAGGAAGCTGACAGTACACTCACTGAGTATATGCGAAACTTGTTAAATTCTAAACATTTGTTGCAGTCAAATTCTGTTTCAGATAAAGAACGAACCAGACCGTCAGAAGTGGCAGTGTCCCCTGGTACCTGGATTTGGGTGAAGACAGTAAAGAAAAAGAACTGGGCGTCACCAAAGTGGGAAGGTCCATATCAAGTGCTTCTGTCGACACCCACTGCAGTCAAAATTGCAGAGCGCACCTCCTGGATCCACCTGACGCACTGTAAATTAGTCAAAAACTTTGAACTGGACAAAAATCTTGTCACATGCCAAGAGTAAAACTGATAAGAGTCCAGAAGAAACAGGAATGCAGAACAACCCTTTCTCCTCAGAAGTATTGCATAATCATCCAGTTAACTGTACTAGTGACAATAATCTTTTTGTTGTGGCCTTTTCTTTTCCCAGCCACACAGACTGAACTGAATAAACGTGAAGCGTTACTTAGACTGGCATCCAAACTTTAACACTTACCAGGCAATTAAATATGTAAATGCTGAGACTTTCAATGTTTCGAATTGCTGGATTTGCACAGCTTTGCCGACAGCATACGGGGGGTTATTAATGACTACGGTCCCCCTAGGGGTCAATGAGGCCTGGGAGAACTTGATTTATGATACCTCAACCATTACATTACAAGATAAAATAGCATTGCACTTGTCTGTTCCACAAAAGGGAACTGTGTGTTTTTATAAAAATGATACTGTTCAGGTGGGTTGGAGCAATTGCAATGTGACTGTTCCTTATAAATGTTGCACTAAAGATAATGTAGATCTTTATTGTAATACAAACTATGATTCATTTCTTGGATTGATGCACAAAACACGAAGTAAAACATAATTCTGTTCTTTATAAACAGCAGTCTATAATTGACAGAAAAATGTTTCATGCAGGGCGAGTGTATATTCATAGCAAGGTTACTACAAAAGTAGAGGACAGTTATTTTGTGTGTGGCAGAAAGGCATACAAATGGTTACCTGAGAATTGGTCCGGCAGTTGTTTTTTGGGTTACCTAGTCCCGGCCATACGACACACTGCAGTTTTGCCTCGAGGAAAAATTCGAAATGTCCGAGAGGTTGTCAAGAAACCTGTAAATCCAGTGGGACAAATAGATGCGCGTTGGAAAGACCATCATTCCATAGGCAAAGGACTGACACATATGGACTTGAGTGATGGCATTATATCGTGGGCAGGGATATTACCGGCATATGGAGCAGTGAAATCGATCTGGGAGCTGAGAAAACTGTCAAAACTTCTCGAAGTAATGAGCAACGCAACTTTTTCCACTCTCAAATTGGTGACTGATGAACTGAATGCTATGAGAACTGTAGTACTTCACAACTGCATGGCTCTCAACTTCACCCTAGCGGCGAGAGGTGGTACTTGCGCTTTAATCCAAGAAGAATGCTGTTCATATATTCCTGACCATAAACACAAGACAGGCAATCATCTTGAGGTAATTCAGCAAGTGTCGGCCATGACCAAACCAGGCCCAAACCCACTGACGGACTTTTTCCAGAAATGGTTTGGGGGTGGGGTACCATCCTAATGAACATCCTGATTGCCATTTGTGTAGGAATACTCCTACTGGGAGTATGTGTTTGTTGTGGCATCCCCTGCATGAAAAGACTGATAAAAGACTTTATAGACATGTCAGTTTCTGAAACCTTATATCAAAGTACTGAGTTTGAAGAACTGTTAAAAGATTGACAATGCTTTCATAAGTTTAAACTGAATGACTCTCAACTGCAAATCCTGAGTGGAAGAGGTTAGGAGAAGAAAACAAACTGTTTATGCTTATTTTGAAAGTAGAATAAAAGTATTAATAGGGGAATGTCAGAAAAATATGTATTAATGTGTGTATTAGTAATATGCTTAGTGCATTTAGAGCTCGAAAAGGGTTAACACATTTATTCTATTTCATACTGCATAAATCTGTACAAACTGCAGATGCTTTCTGACCTTGTATTGTTAGCTAGAATCTTGCTTGTGCCTTGGAAATTTACTGAGAAGCAGATGATTCCTGCTTATGTTAGCAAAATAATGAATAGAACAATACTACTTGTATGAAACTTAGACAAGAAGTTCTGCTTGTGCTGTGAGAAAATTCACAGCTATAGAAGCTATAAATAATTAGGACAAAGCCTGCTTGAAAATATGAACTGCAATCAGCATTTGCTTGTATCGGAGTTAGAAAAGTACCTTGAAATGTAACACTGTACAATAGAAGACTGTAAACGGTTTAGTGCCCACCAAGGCCAGGTTGTTTTTCTCAAAAAGTTTCTCACAAATCTAGTCATGTCAGCAGAAAATCTGAGTAACATCTGCTGTAGAACAATACTGAAAGTTGTGTTTGATTACGTCAGCCATAGAAGGCCATGTCCTGTAAAACAGTATAAGAATAGCATGTTTCCTGTTAGTAGTCAGACAAATCCTTGTATTTGCATGTTTTTGTCTCCTTGCAGCAAGTAATTAAATGTGCCTTAACTGAACCTTATGTGTATTGGTCTTTGAAGTTTTTTCCTTTGACACCTATAGTCACTACATGCACACTCCTTGCATACATCACATCTTACCAAACCTCCACCATTCCTGCACTCAACCACTACCACTGTACCACCACACACACCACCACTCATATCCCACCTCTACTCTACTACTCTCTCATCAGGTCAACAACCTTCCCAATACACCCTCTATACAGACTACAGACCACAGTGCCTAAACTAAAAACAACCCCTCAACCTAACATAACCCTACCACCATACCTATTGCCCACAGAACGCAATCAAAAAACTTCCCTTATAAGCAAGTATATACAGAAATTGATAAAACTAATAATCGCATCCATATCCAACCTAGCACTCAGTGGAGACATTCATCCTAATCCTGGTCCCTCTATCTCCAACCCCTCCCCTTATAATCAGACTACAAACCACATCTCCCAAATCACAGCCAGTAGAAAGCCAACCGACCTCCTTCTGATAAGCCTAAATATTAGAAGTATATGCAACAAGGTGCTTGAATTCCATGCCACCATAGACTTCTACTCCCCTGATGTAGAGATCCTTACAGAAACATTGTTAAAACCACACACATTACTAATGAGCAAATCCTCCCTGCTGGTTACAGTATACTAAGAGTAGACAGACTAAACAAAAAAGGAGGTGGTATAGCTATAATATTTAAGCAGCATCTAGACATCCAGATCTTAAAGTTAGCAGCTCTCCAAATAGGTAAGGAAGAAATAATATATGCCAACCTTAAAATAAACCAAAATAAAACCCTAAACATAATAGGTTGCTACTTCCCACCTGGCCACAACATCCCTCCACTTGAAAACCTCCTCAGCTGGACTACCCACCACCTACCCCAAGAAACTTTAATTCTAGGAGACTTCAACACTGACTGGCAATCCTGCTGTAGCAGCCACCCAACCCATCATGTAAATCTTCATGGCTTCACCCAACTAGTCCAGTCACCTATTAGGATAAATAACTCCAACAAACACACTACCCTTGATTGGATACTAGTCAATAAGAGCCCCCAGTCATATATAGCAGGCTGCTTATCTGACAGCCTCAGTGATCACTCCCCAACCTTCTTACTAAGAAAACACCTTTATAAAGCAAAACCCATCATCTACCGTCAAATACGCAAAAAAACTAACTTCAACCCTCTCTCATTCAGCTCATCCCTAAAAGACTGTAACTGGCAACCTCTAAAATACCTCTAACTAGATGACGAGTTGACTACTTTAATACAACATTCCTAAGCATCCTTAATTACCACTCCATAAGACATTCCCGAACTAGAGCCCAACAATCCCCATGGCTACAAAAAAACACGAAGTCTGAAATGAAAACAGGGATAAAGCATGGGACAACTCACAGAAAACCCACTCTACCAGGCAAACATTCCTAGAACTACGCAACAGAACCATAAAGCTTATAAAACAGGACAAAATCCAATACTACCCAGTCTGCCCTTACCTCCTCCCAACATAACCCCAAGCAATTCTGGTCCTCAATAAACTCCATCCTCCACCTAGGTAAAGTAAGTACACCCACTCCTAACTTAACTTACTCCTCCGAAAATATTGCTACCTCTTTCAACAATCACTTCACACAAACCATACTATCACTAGCTAGACAACACAACCCCCCCATAAACCCACACCATGAACTAGAACTAACAATCTCCCAACTAGCTCCTCTTTCTCTCCTGTTCCTACCTCCAAAAAAATAAAACTACTAACTAAACTTAAAACCACCAGATTAGCAGCAGACATCCTCCCAGGTGAATAGATTCAACTTGCAGCTGACGCTCTAGCCACCCTGTATCACTCTTTATTAACAGATCTCTGTCAGAAAGTTATGTTCCTACACTATGGAAAGTCTCACACATAATTCCCCTACACAAAGGAGGCCCCTCCACAGATCTAACCAATTACCGCCCCATAGCTATTCTCTCGCCACTCTCCAAAATACTAGAGAGATGCA
Organism: Protopterus annectens; assembly: GCF_019279795.1. NCBI lineage: Eukaryota > Metazoa > Chordata > Ceratodontiformes > Protopteridae > Protopterus > Protopterus annectens. The sequence continues at coordinate 266,067,096 of NC_056750.1, forward strand.
TTCATTCTCAAGTCTCAGATCACCTCCTTGCTAACAACCTCCTCTCCAACACAGAACACAGTTTCCGACCTAACCATAGCACCACCACCACCTTACTCTCTTTCTCTAGCACTATCCTACAAAATAAAAATGCAGGTTATCTCTCCTTAGCTACCTTCCTAGAACTCTCTAAAGCTTTCAATATGGTCCCACACAAACAACTCATCTCTCTTCTCAATAACCTATCCTTCTCTCAACCAGTCATCAACTGGTTTCAGAGTTACCTATCTGACTGCCAACAAGCATTTGTTTGGCAGGACAACCTATCCCCCCAACTACCAGTCTCCATAGGAGTTCCCCAAGGGTCCATCCTGGAACCCCTACTCTTCTCTATTTTCACCAATAATCTAGCCTCAGCCACAACACATGGCACACTCATACAATACGCAGATGACTCAACCATCATCTGCACAACCCACTCCCTACCAGAACTGCAAAAAGTCACACAGGAAGCATTTTCTTCTATTGAAACTTGGTTATCCGATGCCCAACTAATACTCAACCCAAACAAAGCACAATTACTAATCTTCCAACCCACCAAACGTACCCTAGACAGCTCTCACTAACATCACAGCAAAAGACACCACCACCATCCATCCTACAGAACATACCAAATTACTAGGAGCAGAAATAGACAATAAACTGAACTTTGACATTCACATTTCCATGACCATTAAAAAAGTGCACAAAAAACTAGGAGCATTACATAGAAATCAGCAACTACTTACCAAAGCAGCTAAAATTTCGGTAGCAAATTCTCATCTTATCTCTACCCTACTCTGTGCCTCTCCAATATTTACTAACCTTAGACAATGTGATCTAAATAAGCTTGAAACCTGCTACAACAAAATCACCAAATTTGCCACAGGGGCTTCCTACCGTACTCACCACTGTCTCTCACTAGCAGAGCTGGGCTGACTAGAGCTCCCCCACCTCCTTCAATGGTACCAACTCACACTCGCCCACAAACTAATAAACCAACCACTAAAAGTCCCATACCTCCAGAATCTACTCCAACCCTACATAACCACGAGACCACTAAGATCCAGCCACAAAAACCTCCTACAGGTCACAAGAGCCATTAACTCTGCTGGAGAAGCATTATTCTCCTGCACTATAGCCAAACTCTGGAACTCCCTCCCATCCTCAATTACCTCTGTAACTTCTTGCACCCACTTTAAATCCTTACTAAAATCCCACTTCAGAACTTGCCAGATATGCCTTTGCAACCCCCTCCTCTAATACCATTCACTCCCCCCACCCACTACCTCTCTCAGCCCCCTATCAACAACCTACTCTTAGAAAGCTTGGCTACTCATGTTCCCAGCTACCTACCACATAATACTAACTTCTTGTAGCAACAACTGCTAATGGCGGTTATGCAACTCAAAAACAGTTTGTATCAATTGTTCACTGATGAATCTCAACTACATTTTAACCATGTTTAGTATATGTCACCATATTTTAAAATTGTACTATGCTCTACAGCTGTTTTACATCTGTTTTCTTCTTGTCTTGAATCCTTAACTGGACTAATGTCTATATTTAAATGCTATGTTTTTTTAACTGTATAATGCAAATAATAATGTGGAGCTTTTCTCCCCGGGCATCCGCTGAAAACGGACCTGTGTCCAGTCGGACTCTCCCGGCCAACAAATGTAAATAAATAAATAAATAAAATTGTAGAGCTGAACAAATTTGGGAGAGAACAGGGCAAGCATTAAATGGAATACGTTTACTCCTCACAGAATAAGGTAGACTGGGTACCAGATTTGAAATGGGAATTTAAAAGCTATGCAGTTAAGGCTTGTACACAACTCAAGTAAAAGCTTATAAATCAAAGAAGAAAAGGATGATGATGGCGACGAAAAAGAAGAGTTTGAGACAGAATCCAAAACTAGGATTCTGAATGCAAGTCCTTAAGGAGAATAGTAACAACCTTCTAGATTATTATACTCATAAAAATACAGGAAGCTTTCTAAGAACTAAGCCAGCACAAGAATGGAAAAAGGAGATTTTCCAATAGGAAATCTAGGGGTACGGAAAGTAGCCAAGACGGGACTTGAACTTACTAGAGGAAATTAACAAAGGCATCACAGTATTGGGAGGACATAACTTGAGAGCAAAAGGTAAGAGAGTGGGCTGAGACTTGGGACTTTGGACTACAGGTTAAGGACTGCCTTCCCTTGTCAGGGATTGATAACAGACTATAGGTAAACAGAAAGGGATAGGGGAGTGCTAAGTGAAAGACCAGCTTTAGTAGAGTTTTTAGCTGAGTCTTGAGCAGACAATGCTGTTAAAAGGATAATTAGTAGGCAATATAAAATACCTGATTATGCCTGTTACACTCAATCACTGGAGTCTAGAAAAGACTGGGAAAACAAAATAGAAAGACAAGTTACAAAGGAACAATCAGAAGAAATACAAAGGGCTCCCAACTACGCTATAAAATCATTAGGATTCTTGTATGGAAGTGTGTGGTACTGTATATTCCAAGCAGACTACAGAGGATTTTTTTTCTTAAACTGATAAATGTTTGAGATGCAATGGGGAAGACAGCAGAAAACTAGGAACATGCTTTTTGAAGTGAATGTAATCAGATAGCATATTTTAAAAAATCCCTACAGAGTACTTTGGCATACTGAGGGGACAAAAGTTAATAACAAAGAAATTGACTTTGAACTGGGATACAGTATCATAATTGCCTAGGCAGAGTAGGGCCTTACTAAGTTTAATATTATTGGTGCTGGATAAGCAATTACTAGAAAATGTAAATCAAATATTATAAAAATATAAATAACATGATTTTGGATCTTTAGAAAAAGGAAGCAGCAAATTTCACAGAAATAAATAGAATGTCTGGGAACGTTACAAGCAAAATAATGATCAGATGGAGAAGTTAGGTTTTAGGGAAAGGCAAGAACTGAACAATTTATTGACTGTTGGAGAAAATTACATTTGTTAAAAAGAAAACATTTCTATTCGGCATGTTGATAACAATGCAATCTGATATTAAGGTTTATTTTCTATTAATGTGTGTTAGCACACATTGCAACATAAATGCAATGATTAAATAAAAAAGTGCATTTCATAGAAGAAGAAACAATAACTACTCCGTAATTTCTCAACAGAGAGGGACTTGAACTTAATGGAGGAAATAAGCAAAGGAACCATAGTATTGGGACTTGTGCAACCACAAGATCACAAGTGGGTATTCTAGAAACTGGTTAGTAAGTAACTGGACTCAGTACAATGGGATACAAGTATTATGGATGACATGCTTTCTGGATGTGAATGTTCACTGTGATGGAGACAATGTAATCCTCCATCAATGTTATATCTGGTGCTCCAGCAGGTAAAGCGCATGCAAAAGCACGCACTCAGCTTCCCAGATGCTGGTTTAAGAATGGCTAGGTAGTATGCCCTGCAACAGTCTTAATTCCCCTTCCACCCAAAAGGCATTAACATTCTTCTGTCTGCGGTGATCTGCAACCCACATATACTGAATGAGGAAGATCAAAAGGGAAGAGACTTGCTTTCTTCTATTTTTAAGACAAGTTTAGATGAGCTGGAAAATATGCAGATATGAATCTGCTACAACAGCAGCAGCAACTTCTAAAGTCAACAAGGACAGCTGATAACTATCAACGGGAAGGCTACTTTGGCATGAGACAGTACCTTGCAGAAACATATAGGCAGCATTTTACTTGTATAATAAGATGTCCTTAAAAATATATGCTTCCCCTGTGTCCTAAAACCTCAGTTTAGTCCAAGAATCAGAATTGAATATCTGAAAGCTTAATTCAGTAGAGAATGCTGATGGTATGAAGGGAAATGTACAAGCCATGTGAGCTGCTTATCTTCCTATCTGAAGAAATAATATACACCTTAGTGGATCTGAAGACTGGAATATACGTTATCCTGCTTCATAGCACTTCATAATTGTAAATACATCATTAAAAACTACACTCTAAACAAATTCCTGTCTTTCACTGGGAACTGTCTTACATTAGCTGTCTGCACCAAGATGTACATTTATCTCATGAAATCTACTTAATTCTTCACAGATTTCCCAATCCTCCATCATCCTACATGAGACAGTATCACTGAGTTACCTGCTGAAAGCACACAAACGTTATTATTACAGTGTTTTCCTTAGTGTTTTCAGGGAATAAATTGAAGTCACTCCAATCATTCCTCACCTGATTTTGAGTGCAATTCACATATTGTATGTTGCACTTCAGTGAACCGTCTCAGCTTCTCTGTGCATTTCCAAGAAAGCTGTCTTCAGAACAAGAAGTCGATTGCGGTTTTAGATGCCAAGCAGGGATACATACAACAGCATACCCACCTAAGTGACTGCAGTGAAGAAACTCTTTCTTGTGTTTATTACAGCTTCAAAACTATCAACCCCCTAAGGCGGTTTCCCCGCTGCATTTCTCCACTGCACTTACATACCATGCACAGACGTTTACAATTTTCTGATATTTAACTTTAGGTGAAGTGTGTCTAAACCACTCCTTAACATGTTATTTAGTTCTCACTTTTTACTACCCTATCTGAAAGGTCAGCTTGGTCACAGATCTTTGTATAAGAAGAAGAAGAAAAAAAAGCATGACTTCCCTTTTTATAAAGGATATATAATGATATACAGCTCAGCTATGTTCTATAGCCTTTAGTGAGCAAGCTATGCAAATTCAAATTCCAGTACAGCTGACAGTGGTTCACAGAAACTGCTGTTTATAAACATCTGCACCAGGATGTGAACTGAACCAGCCAAAAGAATCAAATTTGTGTGTGTAATTAATGCATTCCAGATTTTACAACAAAACAGACATAGTTCTGCTGCACTGTGTGCCTCCTTTCTTTGGGCAGTGATACTTCAGATTTACTAATGTATATAATTAAACATACATACATACTAGTTTAACAAGAACAGTTTTATAGAACATCTCCAGTCAACCTCTAAGAAATTCAGTTAAATAATATGGAAATAAGAAAATGAACATACATGTGGAAATACCCACTGCAGTACAAACCATTACACTCCATGGCACCATACGAAACAATCAATTAAACCTGAACCTGCAAAGCAATGATAGCACTAAGAAGAAAAAAAGATCTTGGTGTTAAAATTAACCTTACTCTGAATTATGCTGTGCAGTGTGACAGAATATTGGCAAAGGTTAACAGGGTGCTGGGGTGGATTGCTAGTCATGTGGACTCTAAACATACAGATGTCATCTGCCTATTACAGAATGTACTGCTGGTGGAATAAAGCATTCAGATCTGGAGGCCACGGTGCTAGAAGGATACCAGAGAAGACTAAGAATGTGCAAAGATCAATTATCAGAACAGTAAGGGAAATGACTAATGTAAAGGAGGAGGTAGGGTTTTTACTTCCTATATATGTACACAGTGGAGAGAAGAAGCAAAATGGAAGCCACGATATGGGTGTATTACTTCATCAGGGCAAGATCCTAGCATGAAACTGAAGAGGAATTACAAAAGTAAGTTATAAGGCAATTCAGGCAGATGACAGGAAAAGTATTTCATGGACAAGGTAATCAGGCCATGGAATCTACCATAAGAACATATGTGGTTTAAAGTAGAGGTGCAGACATCTACAGGCCTCTGATGGACTTCATGGACAAAGGTCTTCTGCTACAGTCAGTATGTACTTATCTAAGTGCAAACACACACACACACACACACACACCATGTTAAATCAAACATCCAACAAACAAGAAAATAATGATAAAATGTCACTGAACCAACAGCGCTTCTAAATACAAAAAGAAAAACATGTTTTTTTTTTGCAAGGGATACCCCCGCAGACACCCCCACTATTTATATGTATTAACTTTGTGATCATACAAGAGTGGGGGGAAAAGAATCTTTAACCCCCACTAAATGCTGATCTCCAACCACGTTTGACCAAAAGTGATTGGACAAATGTCGTTCAACAAAACAGCATTAAAAAAAAATACACCCTGTATGTATATTTGTGAGAGAGTATATTTTGATCTAAGTCACACTAGATAGACTCACAAACTACTGACAAAAAATAATCAATCTCAAATGGTCTACATTAAAATGTGCATGTTTTAAAACATAACTTTGAAGCATACAAATCAAAACCCCATGCTTTTGTAGAGGGGCACGCCTCACTGCACTCCCCACAAACCCTACTCATATAAACCAACTGTAAGATCGTACAATGGTATGGAAAGGGCATATTTCCTTCCCGGCTATAAGCTATAACTGCAATCGTGTACTGGTATGGGATCAGCTGTTTTGTCAATCATCTGTGGTCAACAAAACAGCTGCCAACTGTCAAATTATTCAATCCAGATGATAAATCCCATGTGTGTATGGATGTATGCATTTATTTTTTTTTAAGTTTAGGATACCATAATGGATAGACAGTGTATACAGATATTCATATATAAACTATATTATTCTGGCCAATCTACAGTTGTCTTCATTTTCTTCAAGAAACTGTATTTTAATGTCTGGAAACTAACAGTGTGAAAACTTAAGATAAGCCAATCAAAAGTAAGCCCAGATCTGATGATTTAAGCTTACAATCAGTGAAAACTAAACATAACACCGGGAAATGACGATTATAAATCCAAAATAAGTGAGATGACCCCTCCCCCAAAACAGCTCTGTGTAGAAAACATTTTGACAGAAATCAAAGATTAAAATTTGATCAGCATGTCCAATATGATATTCAAAAAATGATATACAAGCCATGAATATTTCTCCATAAAATCAAACCTTTTCTATCAGACCATGCACTTAAGACCATAGCTCAAATGTATCTACTTGGTAGTCTCTTGCATACCTCATCAGTTTGACTAACCTAGGGTCCCTTCTCAGCTAGTCAAAAATGGGGCAGTACTGCAGTGGTGGTGCTGCGGTAGCGTTGTCGCATCACAGTTAAACGTTGCCCGTTCGATTCTCAGAGCGTCTTCTGTGTGGTGACATGCGTGAATGGGCTTTCCTTTGTTTAAGGTTGTGTGTTAGGCCCGGAAAGCCAGCACGTAAAACTCTACTCCCAATCATTAGCAGACCGGAGTTCCGCTGTGGCGACCCCTAACCGGGAAAAGCCGAAAGACACAAACAAACAAACTGTAATAATATTGCAAGGTTTGCAAGTAACCACATCAACAGAACACATCATTTGCACCTCAGCCCCTTAACTGGCTTGAAGCTACCTTGTCTATTAGTTTGTACACTGATTAAGACAGCCTGCAGCATCCTCTACAGCCTAGAGAAATGCTCTGCCACAGAGAGTTCTTAAACTGGTGCTGCCCCACAGAGAACTGCACTTATTAAATCAATACTTGGTGCTCCCTCAAAAATCTAAAAATCATAATGGAGATTGCCTATCTGTCTACGTGCTGCTAGATTGAGGAATTACCTAAAAAAAATCAAAAATATCTCATCCTATTTAAAACATCATTGGAAACGCACCTGCCAACAAAATGGTTCTGCACTTGCAACACTTCCATTATTAATCCCATCTTATTTTAACTATCTCTCATCCAGATTTTAAAATCCCAGTGAAACACAGCACCTGTCAAAACAATCCTGTCGTTGTACCAGTAACATTAGGAAGTCTCTATCTTATGTAGCCAAATCAGGTAATGATAGTAAAATCTTCACACTCAGCTGCTGATATATTTCAACTGAGTAATCGGTGGGATAGAACATGCATTACTCAAAAAGTATATAATGTCTCCATATAAAGTTTTTCACTGGCGGCACTGGAGGTCACTGACTGTCAAAAGAAAATGAGAGATATATTACTTTTTTGGGGACAGAAATATAATGAAATAAAGCAAAAATTTAAAAGCACGACAAAAATAATACTCACTGTACTAAAAAATTATGCAATAAACCTGGCAACCAGTATGTGAACTTTATTTGCATGTCTATATAGTAAAGCTATGCCTGCACAGTACTTTTCCTTAGCTACTTTCTTTTAGACTTTCGTAAGTACATGCTTATGTGTTTTGTCTTCTCAAATAAAACAAAATGCCCACTGTTTAAAAAAAAAAAAAAAAAAAAACACATACTTGCTCCGAAAAAAAAAATGCATGCAGTGTAATGGAAAAACAAATACCTGGGAATGTTAACTGTTGACTTGCCCTAGAAATCAGAGGTGGCAACAGAAAGTACAGTTGTGTACACTTGCAATACATGTAGCTGTTTGAGTGTATTCACTGTTGCAGTCATCACACTTGGGTTATCTGCCTGCAGGTAGGCCACAGTTGGCCCGAATACCAGAGTCTTGGGATTTCTGCATCGGATGCTGTCGCTTCTTCCATGATGTCAGGTCATCAGGGGTATAAAAAATGCAGCAGACGTCATTACATCAGTTTTTCGTGCCCCAGATGTCAGGAGCCCCCAAAATAGGAAGCAATTACATGGTGTGGAAAACCTCCAGTAAAAGTAAATACCACTGCCATAAAATATGTCCAAAAAAGAGGATAGGTAGAAAGTATAGAAAAGTCAGGGGGCTGGAGGGAGGGTAACAAGGACTGCAACAGTGAATACACTCAAACATCTACATTTATGATAAGTGTACACAACTGTACTATGTTTTTCATGTTTCACTGCTGCAGTCATCACACTTGGGTAGATTCCTAAAGCTGAGGAAGGGTGGAGGCAGTCAAGAAGTATTAGGGCTGGCTAGCAGGCCTTGTAAGACTGCTGTAGCAAATCCAGCTCTGGATTTAGACAAAATAGGCAAGTGGTAATGGTTGGTGAAGGTGTGTACAGAACTCCTGGTTGCAGCTTCCAGGATATCCCTGGTGGGGACTACCCTGAGAAATGCTGTAGAGGTTGCGGTAGCCCTAGTGGAATGGGTTCTGATCCCCTGTGGGGTAGATTTTCCATGGTGTTTGTAGCAGAAATGGATGCAGTGTGCTATCCATTTGGAGATGGTTTGCTTTGAAATGGCCTTGCCCTCTGCCCCTGTAGCAAAGCTGACTAGCAGCTGCTCAGACTTCCTGAAAGGTTTAGTTCTGTAAAGGTAGAACCTAAGCCTGCCTGTGCACGTCCAAGGAGTGCAGGATCGTTTCCCCTTTATTCTGAGGATTAAGGAAAAATGTTGGTAAATGGATGGATTGGTTTAAAAGCCACACTAGATACCACCTTGGGCATAAATGATGGGTTAGTCTTGACGGAAACCCTATCCGCATGGAAGATGATAAAGGGTTCCACAACCATAAGGGCCTGCAACTCGGACACTCTTCTTGCTGAAGTGATGGCTAGAAGTAAGGCTGTTGTCCTTGACAGGAATTTTAATTCTACTGTAGCAGCAGGCTCACGGGGGGGGTGAGCTTCTCCAGTACAAAGTTAAGGTCCCAGGCTGTAGTGGGAGCTCTCCTCAGTAGTCATACATTTTTGGTTCCTTTCAGAAACTGTTTGACCAGAGGGTGAGAGAAGAGGGGTGGCTCAGTACTGTAAATGAGCTGAGATAGCAGAGGCATTAATCTTAACTGAAGAGAAGGATAGGTCTTTGTGGAGCAGCTCTGTTAGATAATCTAGGATTTGAAGTAAGTTGGGCACGGCTGTGTACTTTCCCTGACACTGGCTCCAAGACAGTATCTTTTCCACTTTTCTGAATAGGATTTCCTAGTACTAGGCCTCCTGGCCTAAGGATGACATCCAGCACCTGTTTGCTGAGGGTTGCTGGTGATGTATTCAGGGGATGAGCCAGGCTACTAGGTTTAGGGTTTGCAGCTGAGAATGCAAAATCTGGCCCTTCTGCTAGGACAGTAGGGAAGGGGTCTGAGGCAGGTGCCAGGGTGGCACTATTGTCAGACTGTGTAAAAGTGGGTACCAGTGCTGGCGTGGCCAGTCTGGTGCTATCAGGATTGTCCTTGGCTTATCCTGTTTGATCTTTACTAGAACTTTCGAGAGGAGGAGCAGAGGGGGAAAGACATAGATTGAGAAGTTTTCCCATGTAAAGGACAGAGTATCCACTTTCCATGCTTGGCTGTGGGGAGTTCTGGTGCAAACTTTGCTCAATTGATGGTTCTGGGGGAAAGCAAAGAAGTCCACCTCTGGTGCCCCCCACCTGTGGATGAGAAGCTTGAATGATTTGGGTTCCAGTTTCCACTCATGCGGGTCCATTAGATTTCTGCGTAAGTCATCTGCCAGTGAATTTAGTTTGCCTGGCAGAAATTGAGCTTGCAGGTGCACTTGATTGCTCAAGACTGTGTTCCAGATTCATGGCTAACCTGCAGAATAGGTAGGAATGAGTTCTCCCCTGCTTATGTACCACATAACTGTGGTGTTGTCTGTCTTTATCAATAGTTGCCCTGGAAGGATAAGGTATTTGAAGGCTGTCAGTGCATTCTGTACAGCTAACATTTCTTTTTGACTGATATGTAGATGCATTTGTTTTGGGCTCCATTTGCCTTGAATGCATTTGCCTGTCATGTGAGCCCCCCATGCATAGTCTGATGTGTCTGTTGTCAGGGTTTGGGCAGGGGCGGGGGTTGAGTGAAAGGCTGTCACTTGTTGTGGTAGCAGGCCTCTGCCCACCAAAGGAACTCTGTCCTTAGGCAAGGAATGATAGGAGTCATTGTTTCCAGGTCCTGAGAATGTTGACAACAGAGACTTTTTAAGTACCATTGAAGTTTCCTCATATGCAGTCTTGCATATGGAATTAGTAGAATGCAAGAGGTCATGAACACTAGGGCTTGCAGTATTTTTCTTGCAGATAGCTGGGTTTGGGTGGCCAGTAGATTAAAGTAGTTTGTCAAATAAATGTATTTTTCTGGAGTGAGGAATGCTATCTGGGAAGTTGTGTTCAAATTTCCTCCCAGGAATACAATCTTTTGGCTGGGTACCAGATGTGATTGCTTTTCGATGATGGTATAGTCCAGAGAAGTTAGAAGTCTCTTTACAAATGTCAGCTGCTGAAGTAGCAATTCCTGACTGTCTGCCTGAATCAGGCAATCGCCCAAGTATGGGTAATTTTTATTTTTCTCTGCCTGCAGTATGCAATGGCTGAAGCCAGACATCTTGTGAATGAATACCCTGGGTGCAGTACATAAGCCAAAGGGAGGTGCAGAGAACTGATGGTGCATAGATCCTGCTCTGAAACATAGATATTTCCTGCAAGATTCCCTTATGGGGATGCGCAGGTAACCTTTTAAGTCTAGGGTGACTAGCCAGGAGTCCTCAGCTAGCATATGAAGCAGCTGTTGGAGAGTAAGCATATTGAATTTTGGAACCACCAGGAAGGTGTTAAGAATAGACAAATCCAGGATAAGATGCCAAGAGTTTTCTTTTCCGGGTACTAGAAACAGTCTGGAGTAGAAACCCTGTCCACTTTGCTCTGTCGGGAGAGGTTGAATAGCCTTGATACTGAAAAGAGAAAGTACTTACTTTTGGGCCCCTGCCCACTGATTTGGGGGGAGGTCTGGCAATCTGCTTGGGGTTGGCAGTGAGTGGAAGTAGAATCTGTATCCCTGGGATACAATGCTCAAGACCCATCTGTCCTGGGTAATGTACTCCCAGTTTTTTGCATGCAGTGTGAGTTTTCCTTCTAAGGGTGCAAGTACTTGGGGCAAGGCTGGGAAGGATGAACAAGTCATTGTGAACTTTTTCCATAGGATGGCGGCTTACTACTCCCTGCTTTTGAGGTTGGAGCACTACATTGTTTAGATCTGTGCATACCCTGAGACTGTAGTCTTGATGGTCTGCTGCCCCTGGGTTTTGACTGAGAAGGTCTGGGAGGAACTGGAATGGACCAGTTTTTTGAAGGCCAATGCCTACTGAATCTAGGTGGCTGTACCTGTAGGAAATCTTTAACAGTTTGCATAGTTTTAGCTTTTTCCTCCATCTTTTTAAGGATGACTTCAGCTTTAGTGTCAAACAAACATTCTTGGTTTAATGGAGCATCTAGTTATTTTGCTTTGACATGGTCTGGCAAGATTTGTTCCTTTAGCCAAGCATGCCTTCTAAGAACAGACCCACTGACAGCAGCCCTGCAAGATGTTTCTAAAGCATCAAAACCACACTGCAAAGTATGTTTTCCAATTTTGTTTGTAGAATGCATTAACTCCTGTAAATCTTTATGTTCTGTGCAATCAGGAATCAACATCATTTTATGATTAATTAGTTCCATATGTTGCTGGTACTTTAACATGTGAAACTGGCAATTTAAAGCCCTGATGGCAAGAGTAACAGAGGTGTATACCTTTGTCCCCCATCTGTCTAAAGCCCTAGAATCCCTGTCTGAAGGGGTAGGGTTTTGGCTGTAGTAGCCTTAATGCCTTTAGGGCCCTGGGAAATGGTCTCTGGATCTTCTTAAATAGAAATTTGTGAGAGTCAGGTACTCTGTAGTACCGGTCAGGTTTTCTGGGAGCTGGTGGCAAAGTATTAGGGGTAAGACTGGATTCCATGAAGACATCATCTACAATTTCCAAAACAGGACGGATAGCTAGAGGCATGTGATGAGGCAAGTTTAAAAATTCCCTGAGTCTCTTTTTGGACTGTAGGTAGTCCTGTTATTCCCAGCGGAAATGCCCTTGGAGGGTATGCAGGGTTTCACCAAAAGAAAAATCCTCTGGTGGGGAGGCAGAGGGAATGGAATCCTCTGCATCAGAATCCTCATAGGTAGATAAAGGTATGCCCTGGTAATCAGAAAGGTCAGAATCATCGGACTCATGATCTGAAGAATCAGAAGGAAAATCAATTATTTGTCTTTTAGAGGGGGAAGGCTGGCTTCCCTTAAAGTAATAAGGTCTTCAGCCATTCTAAGCATTTGTTTCTGTGGCATGGGGGCCTGAGAATGCACGTTGGTCAGTTTCCTAGGTGTAGTGTGGGAACTCTGGGCCTGAGAAATTCGGTAGTTTTAGTTTGAAATGAAGTAGTCGGTTTAATATGAACATCGGAAGGCCTGAATACACCCTCAGAAGCCGATGCCTGCACAGCAGCTCTGGACTCATCCAAGGTAGAGACATCCTCAGGTTCCATAGTCGAAGAAGCATCTCACGGCATACCGGACTCCAAACGGGTCTCAGTAGAGGCCTGCGAATCTGTAGGAGGAAGTATCAGGGGCTGCGAAAGCACCTCACTGTGTACTGGCGGACTGGCGACTAGCTTAAAGGAAGCGTCGTCGGCAGTTTTGGACCTATGCGGCCTATGTCTTTATCCTTGAGTTTTTTCTGAAGACTGGTAGTCGGATGACTAATCGAAGCCATTTCGGAATATGGAGAAAGAGAGCGAAAGAATTTAGCAACAAAGATAGCCTGACGATGAATAGTTCGGGCATTGAACAGGGCACAAAAAGTACAGTTTTGTACCTACCATAAATGTAGATGTTCGAAGATCCACATTGCTGCAGTCCTTACACTTGGGTAGTCCGCTGTCCTCGGTCGGCCCGAATATCAAAGTATTAGGCTGACGTCGGTCAAGGCGCTTAAGACTGACATCAGGACGTCAGGGTACAAATGCGCATGACCGACGTCATATCCTCAGTCTTTTCTTGCCCCAGATGTCAGAAGACCCTAAAAAGAAAGGTCAAAACCAAAAGACAGCAAAACCAACCAACCACCCTTGCACTAATTATATGTACAATATATACAATATACACAAAATGTACAACCCAACCCATACAACCACCTCTAACTACAGAGGGGAAGGAGGAGGTATTGGACTGCAGCAATGTGGATCTTAACATCTACATTTATGGTAGGTACAAAACTGTACTATGTTCTTCATCTCACATTGCTGCAGTCCGAATCCCAAAGCAGAGGTAAGGGAGGATGGCAAAACTATAAAGCAGTAGGAGCTGCCAAAATGCCCTGTAAAATAGCAGTGGCAAAACCAGCCCTCGATTTAGAGTAAAGTGGAAGGTGATAATGCTTAGAGAAAGTATGCACTGAACTCCAAGTAGCTGCCTCCAAAATATCTTTAGTTGCCACCCCTTAAAAGGCTGTAGAAGTGGCAGTAGCCCTAGTGGAATGAGGCCTAATCCCAGCTGGAATCTCCTTACCATGATGGGAATAACAGAAAGCAATACAAAACCCAATCCACTTAGAAATAGTTTGTTTTGACACAGGCTTGCCCTGAGAACCCAAAGCAAATGAAACAAATAACTGCTGAGACTGCCTGAACCCTTTAGTTCTGCTCAAATAATATCGCAACTGCCTGTGTACATCCAAAGTGTGCAAAATCTTTTCCCCTTTATTTTGGGGATTTGCATAAAAAGTAGGCAAATGAATAGTTTGGTTTAAAGCCACACTAGAAACCACTTTAGGTATAAAGGAAGGATTAGTACGCAAAGATACCCTATCCTTATGGAAAATTAAGAAAGGCTCAACTAAGGGCCTGCAACTCAGAAACCCTTCTTGCAGAGGTAATGGCCAACAAAAAAACAGTCTTCCATGATAAATATTTCAACTCGGCAGTAGCTGCAGGCTCAAAAGGTTGTAGAGTGAGTTTCTCCAACACAAAATTGAGATCCCAAGCAGGAGTAGGAGCTCTACGTGTGGGTCTTATATTCTTTGCCCCTCTAAGGAATTGCTTAAACAAAGGATGAGAAAACAATGGTGGGTCACAGTCATAGTGAGCAGAAATTGCTGCAGCATGAACCTTAATAGAAGAGAAGGACAAACCTTTGTCCAGTAACTCAGTAAGATATTGAAGAGCCACACTTAAATCAGGCTCAGAAACATCAAATTCCTTTGCTGTACTCCAAAATAAAAATCTCTTCCATTTATCTGCGTACACTTTCCTTGTACTAGGCCTTCTGGCCTCCAAAATAACATTCAAAACTTGCTGTGGAAGCTGAGACCCTCCAGGGTTCAAAACAGAATATGCCAGGCTGTTAGGTAAAGAGAGTGAAGTTTGACATTGAGTAAATGACTGTTCTCCTGAGACAGCAGGTGTGGAATCGAAGGCAAAGGCCATGGAGGCCAGACTTCTCAGTAATGGGTACCAGTGCTGTCGAGGCCAATCTGGAGCTATTAAAATCATCTTTGGCTTGCCCTGTCTGACCTTTAGGAGTACCTTTGGGAGGAGAGGCAGAGGTGGAAAGGCATACACATGAAGATTGCTCCAATTGAAAGAAAGAGCATCCACTTTCCAGGCTGTGGGATGAAACCTTTTTGTGCAAAACTTTGGCAGCTGGTAGTTTAGTGGAGAAGCGAACAGATCTATGTCTGGAGTTCCCCATGACACTGTCAATTTCTGAAATACATGAGGATCCAATTTCCACTCGTGGGGATCCATAATTCGTCTGCTCAACACATCTGCTAAGGAGTTCTGTGCTCCCGGCAGAAACCTTGCTTGAAGATTTAGCTGTAAACTGAGAGCAGTCTCCCACAAAATCATTGCTTGCCTGCATAGAGGATAAGAATGCATTCCCCCTTGCTTGTTGATGTACCACATGACAGTTGTGTTGTCTGTTAGAATCAACACCTGCCCTGGAAGAAGTAAATCCTTGAAAGCTATTAATGCAAATTGGACTGCTAACATCTCCTTCAAGTTGATATGTAGATGTTGTAGTCTGGTCTTGTATCCACTTTCCATTTAGATGAGCTCCCAAGCTTTGTCTGAGGCATCTGTCGTTAGAATCTGACTCGCCCTCTGGGGTCACAGAGAGTCCCTTGTTTAGGTGACATTAAAATTCCAGGTATTATCTGAATGACAGTGTCCATATCCTGGAAGTGCTGTGTCCATACATTTTGAGATACCATTGTAGCTTCCTCATATGCAGTTTGGCATTGGGAAGCACCAGAATACAAGATGCCATGAACCCCAAGGCTTGAAGGACTGTCCTTGCAGTCAGCCTGGACTGATGAGACAATTGATGGAAGTAAAGGGAAAGATTCTTTTGTTTGTCCGGGGTCAAAAGGCCATCTGGGATGCTGTATTCAGTCTCACACCCAGAAAGCACTTGTCCTGAGAGGGTACTAGACTGGACTTTATTTCGTCACAGAATACCCCAGGCATCTTAGCACTGCTATCACATATTGCAAATGATGAAGAAGTTCGTCCCTTCCTTGAGCCAGAATCAGGCAATCGTCCAAATAAGGATAGATCTGTATTCCTTTTAGCCTGAAGAAAGCTATCACTGGAGCCAGAACTTTCGTGAACACTCTCAATGCAGAGAACTGATAATGAGAAGTCCCAGTCCGAAAACGCAGATACTTCCTGCAACTTAGCCTGATAGGAACATGAAGGTAAGCCTCCTTGAGATCCAGAGTCACCATCCAGTGATCCTTGCCCAGCAGAGGTAAAAGCTGTTGTAGCATCAACATTTTGAACTTGGGAATGTCCAGATAAGTGTTGAGGATAGATAAATCCAAAATTGGTCTCCACGTGTTCCCCTTCTTTGGTACTAGGAACAGGCGAGAATAAAATCCTAGGCCCACTTCTGGCAGAGGGACCGGCTGTATGGCCCCTATTTGAAGCAGCAGAGAAATTTGTTTGTGAGCCTCTATTCTTTGCTGAGGAGGAACGTCTGGCATGCCTTTGAAAGGAGGCAAGGTATGGAAATAAAACTTGTAACCTTGGTGTATGATATCTAAAACCCATCTGTCTTGGGTAATTAAACTCCAATTTTCCTTGAAGAGTGCCAACCTTCCTCCCAAAGGTGCTGCCAGACGAGAAGGCTCTGGCAGCTGAAAAGGTAGGTCATTGGGCCTGTGGCCCTGCCCTCACCAAGACTGTGCAGGTGAACTCCTGTTCTAGGCCTGAAAGAGCCCTGAGCTCTGCCCCTACCACGTCTAGATCTACCCCTAGACTGTGAATCATAAGAACCCTTAGCAGGCCAATTCCTACTAAACTTCGGCCGCTGAACTTGCAAAAAATCTTTAACAGTCTGCATAGACTTAGCCTTGTCTTCCATCTTCTTTAAGACTGCCTCCACAGGTGCACCAAACAACACATCAGACTGTAAAGGAGCATCTAAAATCCTTGTCTTAACATGGTCAGATAAATTCTGATCCCTTAGCCAGGCGAAGAACTGACCCAGTGGCAGCCACCCTAGACGAGGCCTGTACAGCATCAAAACCACATTGTAAAGAATGCTTACCCACCTGTTCAGAAACATGCACCAAATCTTGTAATTCTTTACACTCAATACCTTCTGCCAGAGCATCTACCTTAGACTTCAATTGAGAAAGTAGATAGTTTTGATATTTCAACATGTGAAACTGGCAATTCAAAGCCCTCATAGCTAAGGTGGAAGAAGTATAGACTTTCTTTCCCCATCTATCCAAAGCCCTGGTTTATCTGGAGGAACCGGATTTTTACAACAGAGGCCTTGACACCTTTAGGTCCCTGACTAACAGTTTCTGGGTCCCCTAGGACTCTTATAAAGAAATTTATGAGCTTCAGGCACCCTGTAATACCTATCCGGTTTAACAGGAGCAGGAGGCAAAGAATCAGGATTAAGTGAAGCCTCTGCAAACACATCTTCCACAACATCCAGAACAGGAGGTATAGCCAAAGGCCTATGCTGGGGTAAAACAAAAATTCCCTAAGCCTTTTCCTGGAATCAGAGAAGTCCTGACCTTCCCACTTAAAATGTTCCTCATGGAATGAAGAGTCTCTGAAAAAGAAAAATCCTCTGGAGGAGAAGCAGAAGGAGTAGAATCATCCACATCAGAATCAGAATAAGGAGAATACTCCTGCAGGTCTTCAGTCAAGACTCTGAAACATCTGAAGCCTGCTCAAAACTCCCCAACTCTGGTTCCACCCTAGGCCTCTTATCAGGAGGGCAAAGAACCTCTAATCAAAGTAATTAAATCTTCTGCCATTTTAAGCATGTGCTTCTTGGGCACAGACCCTGATGAACTAGGAGTGACACCAACAGAAGCTAAACCTGGCCTGCCTCTGGGAGAAGCCTTGGAAACAGAAGGAGAGGGCCTAACCACCCTAGGAAGGGAGGGGAGTACAGTAACCTGAGAAGCACCCTCAGCCTGACCTGCCTCCTGAGAGGCCACATCCTGCAATAACAAAGACTCCCCCTGGGACTCCAGAGAAACCTCCTGCGGAACCACCGGTTCCACTGGCACCTCTAAAGAATCAGCGACCGTTCGGCCCTTGCCTGGGTTTAGCTGCTTTGTCTTTGGCGCTCTCTAAGAGAAGCGGAGCATCCGACGGCATATTATAATTGCACCGCTTCCCAAAGATCAACCTGGCACAATCTAACATTGAACCTAGCACAAAGACACCCAACAACGCCGTGCTCAGGCCCCAAACAAGGAATACACAAAGTATGATAATCTCTATGCGTATCTGTTTCCCACAAGAAATACAGTTATTCACTTTTTCTGACATCCGGTAAACCACTGAGGCAAGAAAAACTAAAATATTCACTTTGACTCGGTCTGAAACTGCTGCTTCTGCATCGGACCATGCGGCAAAGACTGAGGATATGACGTCGGTCATGCGCATTTGTACCCTGACGCCCTGATGTCAGTCTTAAGCGCCTGACCGGCGCCACTTTGATATTCGGGCCGACCGAGGACAGCGGACTACCCAAGTGTAAGGACTGCAGCAATGTGAGATGAAGAACATCCGACAGCGAGGAACGTCGTGGTCTGGGCCTAAACAGGTGAGGCAGTAAGAATGAAAATCTCTGTGAGGGATTTGCTTTCCACAGGCAAGACAATTATTAATTTCTTCGGACATCGGTTAGAGCAAGAAAAAAGGATCCCCAACGGGGTACTTAGCTTTAGAAGACTTCAGGTCTAAAACTCGAATAACAAAAATTTCAGGTAGTGGCCGACCGGCACCAGCGAACTGCTTCTGCTTCGGGCTCCGCTCAGCAAGAAAAGCTGATGTAATGGCGTCAGCTGTATGTTTTATAACCCTGACGACTTGACGTCATGGAAGAAGTGACAGCATCCGACGCAGAAATCCCAAGACTCTGGTATTCTGGCCGACTGAGGGCTACTTGTAGGCAGATAAGCCAAGTGTGATGACTGCAACAGTGAAACATGAAGAACATCAGGAAGTAGGAAAGAGAATTTAGAAGCATTATAGCTATACCCTGCCAGGGATGAAACTTACTAGTTTTTTTTAAACTGAGTGTGGTGGAACAGGAACCTTTCCAGCAACAGCTCAGGTGGCATAGCAAATACAAATGTTGCACAAGCAGTTATACATAGATACATCATCTATATAGCAAATCAGATATTCATAACACAAGTAAAAACAACAAGGTCCCTGAAATGCAGACAAAGCCTAAGTATTCTCAAATGTATATCAAAAACAGTAAGAAACAACATAATATGCAGATAAGCTTAATCAATGATATGCATTACACATTGAGGTTTTTGATGGTTTCATTTCTACAAGTGTTTTGTATTTCTAATATCATGGCAGGAATGGACCTCATTCCGAAGTCAAAGTATTATTAAAGTTCATGAAATCAGTATTGTTTTAATCTCAATGTTAGTCAAAATGCTCTTCACAGCAATGTGCCTAGAACTGACTCCTGTAATTCATATGGAGTTACATGTATCAGTAGCATATCTAAATACGGCTGTAAATTCTTCATGAAACCCATTGCTCCTACTACAACTGGAACTGTCTGGGTGTCCTCCTCCTAGATTGCCCTTATTTCTGCCTGAAAGTCCTGTTGTTTTTAATTTTGTCTCTCTCTATGCAAGACACTAATTACAGAGTGTAGCAATTTCATTGCTCAATGCTACTTTTGTCTTCTTTTCATCTGGTTTTCTCACATCTAGTTTTTGAACTGTTGGTAATGGGAGATCCCATGTAATATAAAGTCGATCATCTTCTATAATCTCTTGTGGCTCATGTTTCCAGTGCTTCTTAGCTACTTTAATATTATGATGCTTGCACAGTCCCCAGTGCAATAGTCTTGCCACATTATAATGCCTTTCAGTATACAGGCCTTGTACTATAAGTGTCTCACACCCAGCAACAAGATGTGCGACTGTTTCCAATTCTATTTTACAAAAAAAGAAGTTATGTACTCACCATAACGTTCCAGGTTTGTAGCCCATCTTGTCCTTCATTCTTGTATATGAGTTTGGAGCAGAGGATTGGCTCCGACTCACCTTTTTGCAAGCTCAAAGTCTTCTAGTTGGCTCGTGGCTAGGTAGGTATCCCATGGTGCACCAGTACAATTCCCAGATCTTGTTTGCTGCTAACTATAGAGAGAAAGAACAAAAAACTATCCAGAAAGAGCAACAATAATAAAAGGTCTCCACTTAAGAAAAAAAAATTCTGTCTCCATAGCCTTCCAGGAAGGGGGTAAGGAGGGGGGGATTTGTAAGAATGAAGGGCGAGATGGACTACAAACATGGAACGTTATGGTGAGTACATAACTTCTTTATGTTCTGTAGTCCTATCTCACCTTCATTCTTACATATGGGTCAGCGTCTCTAGCACCTAATTCTTGGGTGACTCAGGGAAAAATACTCTTGAGTACCATGGAACCAAAGGAGGCTCTACCCCTAGAGGTCAAATCCAATTTGTAATGAGTAATAAATGTGTGAGGGGTAGCCCATGTTGCTGCTGCACAATTATCAATTGGAACCCTGGCTTGAAAGGCTGCAGAAGTGGACTGAGATCTCGTGGAATGAGCCTTAAATTTGAAAGGTAAAGGCTTACCATCAGAAGAATAAATGTAAGATATACAACTGGAGATCCAATTCGAGAGGGTCACTTTGGAAACTGGGAGACCTAATCTGGAGTTGGAGAAGGAAACAAATAATTGGTCTGACTTCCTGAATTTCTTGGCCTGGTGTAGATAGAACTGTAATTGTCTGTTAACGTCCAACTGATGGAATCTGTATTCTGCTGTGTTAGAATGATTAGGGAAGCATCTTGGGTCAGGCTTTATCACAATTATATCAAAACTCTTTCCATTAATCCCATGGCCCTTCCATTCTTAGACATCTCTGCCAAAAGAAAGTACAAAATTCAAAATGATTTATGGTCCCAAATCAGATGTACACAAAATCTGTTTAAATCCCTAAATCTACATTTTGCTTTTCACCTTCTCCAACCTATACACCTTAATCCTAACATTAAACTAAACGAGAATATGGTCAATTTGAATACATTCCCACTAATCAAAAGTAAAATGGTTCTGGACTTCTTTTCAGTCAAGATGGAGCATATTTCTTCCATCAGAAATAATTTTAAGCTTCCGATCAAGTACACTATCATGATTAGACAACTAAAGGACATTTTTAGCAAATTCTGGAGGGATATTGATATTCCTGAACCCCAAATAGAGCTGTGTAAGGTATTATGGAATCTACTAACCCGTAAAAAAAAAATGGTCTCTCACACTTATAAATTAATCTCTGCAATCAGATGCTCGAAAGAAGCTATCCATTCAGATTTTTGGATAAAACAAGACCCCTCGATTTCCACTATGTCCATTGCCCAAGCCATTCAAAAATTTTCCAAAGCCATCCCTCTGCTAAAATTCAGGTATACCCAACTTATGATAGTAAATAACGCATACTACACCCCAGCTTTACTAAACAAAATGTACAACGAAGTCCCACCTTTTTGCCAATTTTGCCCTATGATTGAAGCTGATATCATTCACATCTTTTGGAGTTGCAAATGCTCATATAGGCTGTGATGTGCCCTTAGAGTTAAATTAGAAAAAATGGGCTATGAAAAATCTACGCTCTCCTGGCAATTCGCTCTACTTCATATACCCCCGGTAGGCATGGACATTAAGAATATTCATTTTCTAATAACGTCTTTTATGCTGATAAAACACTATATCACCCTAAATTGGAAGGATAGATCAGCTCTTTCATGGGAAGGACTCAAACAGATAGCTGGCAAGCATATTTCTGTGCACAAATATTTGTGGTATTCCATGAGGCTAAATCCTTCACAGAGGGATACATGGAAAATGGTGTATGAGTTTATACTATCATAAACACACAGTATTTAAAACTCCTTCTTAGGTACGTTGCTTAGATGGGCTTTGTATATAGTTAGTTTATTGTAGAGAAATTTTTGTTTGTACATACCTTTTTGTCTTGATGTTGGATATAATTTGTTATGATATGTTTAAAACTCAATAAAAAGAAATGAAAAAAAATAAAAATAAAAATAAAAAAAAAAGAAAATCAAACCCTAAAAAGAATGATTAGGGAAGAACACCGGAAGCTCTATAGTTTAGTTCAAGTTGTTATGGGAGTGCACCTTGGGACAAAGGATGGATTAGTACAAAGATACTCTGTCTTTGTGAAATATCAAATAAGGGGGTTTGACAGACAGTGCTTTTAACTCTGAAATTCGTCTAGCAGATGTGGTTGCCACCAGAAACAAAGTCTTCCAAGACAGAAATTTCAAAGGAGACGAAAGAGCTGGTTCAAAGGGTGGAGACGTTAATGTGGATAGAACGAAGTTCAGATCCCATGAAGCAACCGGCTCCTGAAAGGGAGGTCTCAACAAAGTGGCATCTTTAAGGAAGGTCATACACAATCGGTGCAAAATCAGATTGGATTCCTGTTGACCCAAATGGAAATTTGAAATTGCTGCCAACTGAACCCTAATTGTGGCAGCAGCAGAACCCTAGTGAAAAAGTTCAGACAAGAATTCCAATACCGCCAGAATAGATGCAGTATAAGGGTCAATATTCCTTTCCTCAGCCCAGATAGAAAACCCTCTCCAATTGCTGGTGTATAGCTTTCTAGTGGAGGGTTTATGAGAAGATGTAAGAATGTGAGTCACAAAGGGTGAAAATCATGAAGCCTGAGTAGGGATGGAACTGGAGCAGCCAAGCTGTCAAACTGAGGGTGTGGAGGTTGGGATGAAGAGAGCCTAACATGTGCATCAATAAACCTGGCATTGGGTCCAGAGTCCATGGGTCTAGTAGCTGAGGCCCGAGGTAAGGAGTGATGATCAATGTGCCTCCCCAACAGTTTCACTTTCTGAATCACTTTAGATATGAGAGGAAAGGGCGGGAAAGCATAGAGCGACCCAGGGGCCAATCGTGAACAAGTGCGTCTCTCAGTGACTCCCCCGGAGGGGGAATAAGTGAGAAATAGCTGCTGCATTTGGAGTTGATCTGGCTGGCAAAAAGATCGCAGCAAGGCTGTCCATCTGTGGAAAATCTGTTCCGATAGTTCCTGTTTCAGAGACCACTCGTGAGGCACCAAGATTGCCCAGCTGAGTTTGTTGGCTATCACACTGGTTGTCCCCGGGATGTGTGCTGCCACAAGAAAGCGCTGGTAAGATATCGCCCATTTCCAAACACAAATGGCCTCTCGACAGAGTGGGTATGATCTGGTTCTGCCTTGTTTGTTGAGATACCATACTAACGACATGTTGTCTGATTGTACTGCAATCGTCCTAAGAGGAAGAAGGTAGTGGAGTGCTTGCAACATGAGGAGCACCGCCCTCATTTCTAGGACACTGACATGCAGGTGGGTCTCGTGATCTTGCCATGTGCCTTGGACAGTCCTGCCTAGATAATGCCCCCCCACCCTATCTGAGAGGCATCTGTGGTCACAGTAGCAACGGGTTGGCGAGGGAGGAATGGAGCGCCTGTCGTTAGCTGGTTGGGTTGAATCCACCAATGGAGGTCCTTCTTGCAAGACTCTTAACAGGATGTAGTGGCACAGAGGCAGTTGTTGGAAGGACCACTGGAATGATAGAAGCCATTGAAGAATCCACATGTCTAGTCTAGCTAAAGGCACTAGTAATATGGTGGAGGCCATTGTTCCCTAGAAGTTTCAGCACAGTCTTTGCCTTGACTTTTCGGAGGGGGAGAAGACGGTGAATTTGTTGTACGAGATTCTGTGTTCTTTCTGTTGGAAGATGAGCCAACATGGCTACAGTGTCTATTTCTGCACCTATAAAAGTCACAAATTGAGAGGGCGATAAGGCAGACTTTTCCTAATTTATAGTAATCCCCAACTGGGCACAAAGTCAGATGGTGTCGTTTCTGGTTTGAATTAGAAGATGCCTGGTGGAGGTGGTCAGGAACCAGTCGTCCAGATACGGAAACACTTGGAATCCTAGACGTCTCAGGTGAGCTGTCACTACTGCCATACACTTGGTGAACACACTGGGGGCTGTGGTGAGACCAAAGAGCAGAGCATGAAACTGGTAGTGACTGGCTCTCAGCCAGAAGCGTAGACGGCTCCTCGACACTGTCCATTTTTATATGGTAGTACACGTCTTGGAGGTCTATTGAGCACATCCAAGTGTCTTTCCCTAATAGAGGGAGTATAGACTGCAGTGTCACATCCGGAACTTTTCCTTCTTTATGGATTCATTTAGTTTGCTGAGGTCCAAGATGGGCCTCCAGTCCCCTGTACATTTTGGCACTAAAAAGAATCTGTGGTACATCCCAAATCCTACTTGGTCTGCGGGGATGGTTTGGATGACTCTGCGAGCAACTTACTTCTACAGTTGCTTGATCCCTGTGATTGAGTGGAACATCCGGGATCCTCTTGGGAACATGGGTGGAAGAGAAAAGGGTATTGAGTAACCTCTGGTGATAATTCTTTGTACCCATTTGTCTCGGGTGATACTTAGCCAGGCTTCCGGATACAAAGAAATGCGACCCCCGACCGGCTCCAGAGAAGCACAGTCGGGCCCCACAGCAGGAGCGCTGATGGGGCCGACCTCGAAACGAATCATGGCCTCCCTGGTTTTCCGGTCCACCCATGCCTCTAGGGCGACGTCTACCATTTCTCCTCCTCCTCTGCCTCTGAAGGAAGAGTCACCCTGTGCGTCCTGGAAAAACCTCTGGGACTTCTTGAACCACATTTTACCACCTCTCTGACCTTTGGGATATAGTCTAGAGGGGACAGTAAAACATACTCCCACAGCAGTGCGTGTTTTCCCCTCTTGTTCGCACCTGGTGAGTGTGTCTTTTACCTTGGTTCCAAACGAGGAAGAACCGTTAAAGGGGGCGTTGGTAAAAGTAGACTTGAACGGCTCAGCAAAATTACACAAGCGCATCCAGGAGTGCCTCCTTAGGGAAACTCCTGAACCCGCTTGCCCTGCTAGCTCCATTAGCTGCATAAGAGATCAGCCTCATGGACGAGTTAACAATGGAATTCAAAGTGGACAACTGAGCAAACACCTCATCAGGGACTCCTTCAGTGGCTGTACCTTGTAGAGTCTCTCCTAATTCCTTAAAGAGATCTCTCTGAAGCCTTGTAAAATGTGTTAGGTAGTTTGGCGATCTGAGAGTGAATGCCGCTGATGAAATATAAGCTTCCTGTACCTGTCAATCATTCGAGACACCTTATTCAGCAGATGGACAGATGAAGTCTCCGCTAATTCCTTCTTAGTGGCCGCCGCTACCACCATGGCATCTAAGGGAACACCCTTTGATAAAAATTCCTTCTCCTTGGTGGCTGACAAAAATGTATTAGGTCTCCTGGGGACTGGCTCCACGGCATCAGGCATCTCCCACACCTTTCGCCTAACAAGCTCTAAAAGTTTGTCAAAGGGTGGAGAACCCAACAGGCTAAAGATTGAGACCTGAAAGGCTTCAGGTACACTGACTCCTCATCAGAAGGGGTAACAGTGGAACAGCCACACCTCTGCTTAAGGATCTCTAAAATGTCCACAAAGGAGACATCAGACGACGACTTGGGGGACTCTTCTGACTCCTCTAGAAGGAGGAGGTAAGAGACTCATCCTGGGAGTCTACATGCTTCCTCTTGCATGTCCACTTCTGAGGGTGATCCTCGGAAGGGTATTCCGGGGAGGTCTCAGAAGAGTGGGGGCCACCAGCTGGGGGCTCCTGAGGCTGCGGGTCACTGCTCTCCAGAGAGAGGGAGGGAGTAGGTGCTGAGACGGAAGTCGGTGCCCGAGGGGGAAAGAGTGTCGGTACCCCTGGGTGGAGCTGATGATCGGGATTGCACACTCATCATCTCAAAGACTGACCTCTCCGGCGCTGAAGACCTCCCCAGCTCTGAGGAGATGGAGGACGCCATCGGCTCTGAGATAGATGCAGGGTCCGAGCTCACCCTAGCTGATGCACCGAGAGGGAGACTTGGAACCGAAGAGGTCCAGTTCCAGGCGTCCCTGTCAGGGCCGACTGGGGAGCTTCGGCTCCTAGACACCACGGACGGCACTAAAGGTGTCGGAGCAGAACTCTGCTTTGAGACAACCACAGGAGGAGCTGGAACTGAGGGTTCCACAACTAGCGGTACTGAGCACTCCGACTCCGAAAGCCCAGCACTGCTTGGAGGAGGAACCACAGAAGGGGAAATGGACTCAAATGGCTCCGGAACCGACTGGGTCAGAGCGAACAGCATTTTGGGTAAGGCAGATGACTTCAGGAGTCTCAGCACGACTCTCTCCACATGTTCTTACGATAGGCTCCTGGAAGATCTAGAAGACAGTGTGGGAGATCTAGACCTCTGTTGGATAGGTGACCTTAATGTTGGGGAGACCGGTAAAGGATCTCTAGACCGGCTCCGATGTCGATCATCAGTGGTTGTCTTCGAACTGCCTGGGGCCGACACTGTAGCCATAGTAGCTATGCCGATCAGTTCCGAAATCAGTGGAGCCAAGGAGGGAGAAGACTTGTCTGGATTCTAAATTTTAGGAGGCAGCTCCCGAGGCACCAGATGGTACCGGGGAATGTCTCTTGGAAAGTTTAGTCTTTTCTTTCTTGGATGATCCATGTGATTTAGAGGCGGAAGATGAACTGGCCAGGTCATCCTCAAAGGCAGGCTTAAGGAGATATTTTAATATTAGTCTCTTCTTTCTCTCCTGTAATTCCCTGGCACTGAAAGAATGACAAAACAAACACGTTTCTTGTAAATGGATGGCTCCGAGGCAGTACATACAGTTACTGTGGCCATCGGTAATGGACATCTTCTGTGAGCATTTCACACACTTCTTAAACCCAGAGGGTTTATGATCTTTTGCCTCCTTAGACATAGCACTGAAGATGTAGCAAAAGGACACAAGCCAAACCAACCAGAGAGGACTAGGTCTTCTAACTTAAATGGGCCTAGCCCTTAGAGCACTAGCAATCACACAACCATGAGGACTAGGTCCTCTAACTCAAACAGGCCTAGCCCTGGGTAGAAAAAGAAAGGGAGAAACCTAGGTTCTCTAACTCAAACGGACCTAGAAAGGAGGATAGAAAGGTCAGAATTATCAGATTTACTGGCACAATCACACAACCAAGAGGACTTAGAGGCATCTATACAAAAAACTGCATTAGAAGCGAGAAGGGTTGACAAATCAAGAACCCTTGTCAGCTAAAGTAAAATCTGACAAAACTATGCAGATTACTCCAAAAATAACTAGCTAAGCTAACAACACTTCACACTAACACTAAATAGCTAAGGTAATAACGCACTCTAAAGAATACTGCACACTGAAAGTTAAATTGAGTGCAAAATGCGCCTTAAGCGCCAAGTATCAAATTACCAATGTCTGAACTAAACTAGCCCAATAAATAACAACTAAGGGCAAAAATGCCCAGAAAATTAAACTAAACTGGCACACAGGATACCAAGGAGAACAACAAGGCCAACGGCCAACCAGTTCTCGACAATAATTAGCTAAATAGAGGGAAAAAAGTACTGCAAATGACTAAACTACTCTAACGATAAAAAACAACACTAGCAAAGGCTATATAATTCTAAAGTTAAGCTGAAATAGCAGAAAATAGCAAAATGTGTTAAACTTAGCCACGGCCAAGAAGAAGCACATCTGAACTCATCGACACGGCAAATGAGATCTGGGGATTGTACTGGTGCACCATGGGATACCTACCTAGCCACGAGCCAACTAAAAGACTTTGAGTTTGCAAAAAGGCCAAGTTGGAGCCGAGGATCGGCTCCAAACCCATATGTAAGAATAAAGGTGAGATGGGACCTACAGAACATCCAGCATTTGTCTGTTTCTCTGAGATGTTCAATAGACTTTGTAAACCATGTATGTAGTCCACTATCCTGGGCTGCCAATATTAACCTTTCATCTTTTGGTTTAAATTCACCTCTCCTGAACCATTCCTACATCAGATACTGATCAACATGAGGTTGTTCCAGGAGTTTTCTGTACTTGCAACTATATTTATACATTTTCTACATCTCTTGCCTTCTCATCTGATCCTTCACCTTATATTCTTTTTTTTGTTTTTTGACACATTCAGATGCTGCCTGACTTTTGTCTACCTCTGGATTGATTTCTATTCCATCTTGACAATGATATGCTTCTGCTAAACTAAGCAGGGAAGTCATCTTAGACTTGTTCTCAATCATGTTTTAAGACTTTCACTATGTTTGGATCTTGTGAGTTCATCAGATATGAATAAACTCCTATAACTGCATATCTATACATGTAATCAATTTTGAGAAGGCCCATACTGCCTTCAGAACAGGGAATATATAATCTTGGTATGCTCTGATTTTGATAAATCATTTGATAAGCATGAAGCATTATTCTTGTTTTCCTGTCTAACTGATCCATTACTGTTTGGGGCTAGTCAATCACCCCAAAACAGTAAGTTAGGACAGGAAAAGCAAATTGCTTTATAGCTTGGACTTTGTTCTTAGATGTCAGGGCTGTTTTTAGCATTAATTTTAGTCTTATAAAATATTCCTTACTATATTTTATTTACACTTGTTCATGTTTTATTGTCAATACTTCATACATTCCCAAATATTTGTACACTCCTTCCTGCTCAAGTTCCTTTATAGGTTCATAGGTGTGTGTACTAGGCTAATGGCCCTGGAGCCTTTACAAGCCTAGACCTCAAGATTATCCTGGCATCGTGCCACCCCACCTTAGTTCCCACTGCCTCTGTCGAGTAAGGCCACTGGAGTGATCCCTGGGGTGAATTTTCTATTTCCCATCCACTCATCAAGATTTCTCTTGAAGAGGGCCAGTGAGGTGCTCTGCTTGACATGTATGGGAAGTCTATTCCATAGCATTGGCAGTCTCTGGGTTATGAACCTATCCCTCCAGCATGTTTTGTTGATTGTGGTAATGAGGTTGAAGTCTGTGGAGCGTGTGGTCCGGAGGGATTGGGATTTCTTTAGATGAAGCATTTCTAACAGAGCTGGGTCAGACATGGCTTTGTAAGTCAAGCAGAGATTGCCTTTAAGTAGGCGTTATGAGACAGAGAATAGCTGGAGTTTTTAAGTCTGTCCATATAGGACAAATGTTTAAGGGCAAGGAATCTCTTTGTGAGGTACTTTTGCGGCATCTCCACTTGTTGCAGGCGTTTAGTGAGGTACATGCCAAATGGGGCATTGTACTCAATGACTGGCCTAATAAGGGAAGACTAGAGGGAGATAATGACCTCTTTCTTCCTGGAAGCTGATCACAGTGGGAATGTGGTGGTCAAAAGACAGGTTGCTGTCAACCTGTGTTCCCAGATCTCTTATAACGCCTTCAGTGGGCTACCATCGATGTGGTAATGCTTGGGAACTGGGTTTTTCCCAAAGGGGATGATGACATTTTTTGGCATTGAGCTTAAGACCATGGTTCTGACACCAGTCGTTGGTCTCAGTAAGGCCTTTCTGTAGTATGTCAACATCACTTGGGGAGTTAATAATAGCTTCCAACTTGCAGTCATCGGCAAACTTTGTCAGCCAGAGTCCTTTTGTGTTGGTCTGGTCTTCAGAGAAGTAGATACCAAACAGGAGAGGACTCAGGACCGAACCCTGTGGGACTCCACTCGTGACTGGTCAGCAGGTTTTACTTGGAGTCAGCTACTTTTATACTGTGGGTTCTACCTGTGAGCCAGTTTGCAACCCACCTAGTGATATAGGGGTTGATGCCTAGCTTAGTATTTCTATGAGTCCTGGAGGGGGGATAGTATCAAAGGCCTTGGCCAGATCAAGGTAGGCTGTATGAACCACCTTGCCTTCATCCACAGCTCTGGTGACAGACTCAAAGAAGTTGACCAAGTTGAGCAGGCATGATGTACCCTTCATAAAACCAAACTGTGTGGGATCCAGAGTTTGTAGATCCCCTATATCTTTGTTTATTAGGTCCATGATGAGGCATTTCATAGCTTTGCATGTCAGACTAGTCAGGCTAATGGGGCGATAATTCCCAGGGTCTGTAATCACTCCTCCTTTGTGGAGAGGGATGACCGTAGCAGTGTGCCATTTGGTACGGACAAAGCCTGAGGTGAGGCTGTGACTGAACAGCGCACACAGGTGAGGTGCCAGTTCACTCTGTAGTTCATGTAGAACACAGCCAGTGATATTGTCATAGAAGCTGTATTCTTGGCCTTGGACAGTGCTGTTTTAACCTGTGCAGCAGTAATACTGGGTGCCTGGCAATCTACTGGTATTGTGACTGGTCCTTTGAGGGGGAGGGGTAAAGCTGGCACTGAATTTGTCGGCCAGTATATTGGCAATATCTGTTGGCTCGGTATAGGAGGTATCATTGTGCAGTAGCTCAGAGCAAATATGGGTACTGCTGTGGAGATTCTTTACATAACTGTAGAAGGCCTTGTGGTTGTTTTTACTATCTGCTGCAAGTCTGTTTTCATAGCTAGCTTTACAGGATTTGATGAGGAATCTCAACTTTTTGTTGAGGCTGATAAGGGAGTTTTTCCAGTCTTGAGACTTCACCTTACTCCACATCAGTTTCCTCCTTCTGTTGTAGAGTTTGTTTATGGCAGGGGACCAACCAGATTGGCTTCCTTTTTTTTGGAGGAGAACCTCTTGGTTCTATTGGGTATGGCGAGATCCATGCATTTGTGTACGTGTTTGCACAGTGCATTGGTGTAAGATTCGGCGGTCATGCAACTATTCTCCATTTGCATGGGTGCCGTGAAGTTAGCCACCTCTGTTTTTAGGAGCCCAAAGTTAGCTTTGGAGAAGTTTTTCATGATGGTTACCTTTGTGGAGGGGGGGGGGGGGAGGAGGGATGTGGATTTCCAAGGTGATTAGTTTGTGGTTGGATCTAACCAGGGAGGAGTTGACTATTGGTGTAGAGCAACAGTCGCCCATATTAGTAATGACCAGGTCAAGGATGTTGCTACTTCTAGTGGGGGTAAGAATGAGCTGGTCCAGGGCATTGGAATTAATGAATTCCAGGAAACGTTTGTACACAAGTAGTTTTCCCAGTTAATGGAGGGGTAGTTGAAGTCGCCCAGTATGAGAGGGTTAGGTTGGACTGTAATATCCTCCAGGGTGCTTAGGAATGTGGAGTGTGAGCCTTGGGACATGGTTGGGGACCTATGGCAGTCTACAACCTGAATCACTGTTTTACCCAATGTTAGCCGCACCAGAAGTATCTCAGATGAGTTAAGCTGGGCTACTAGTCTGGAGGTGCGCGCATCCTTTATGAATATGGAAACACCACCGCCTTTGGAGCTTCGGTCCAAGTTCTGGGCCGAAAGGTGTGGAATGAGTTATAACCTGGTAGTGCAGGGGTGCTTTCTGCTGCCTTGAACCAGGTCTCTGTTACGGCACAAATGTCGATGTTCTCCATTTTAAGGAGTGCTTTGAGCGAGTGCATTTTGAGATTTAGATTGCATTTGTTTATAGCTGTTACGGTGGTAATTTGGTCTTTGGAACACCACCTAAAAAAGGCATTACAGGGGTGGCAAGAGCCTTGGCAAGTATCCAGAAGCCCAGGGGTGACAGATACAGGACATCTCTGGCAAAGCATTGAGGTCTGTCAATCATGTTATCCTAGGCAGACAGATACTAGATCCTCTTAGAATGATACCAGAAATTTAGCCAATTGTTGAAATCAATAATTTTCTGCTTGTACTGTGGTATCATTCTGGGTGATGGTAGGATGCTGCTCAGGGCTGGGGTCATACCCGCCTGGGCTACATAATCAGAGAGCTCCTCCATGTCTCTTTTCATGTAGTCCAGGGAGGTACGTCTCATGTCCCACATGTACAATGACAGTCATATTTGTACCTGTTGTTGAGGGACCAGAGTGCATGTGTTATATGGTGGATCCTGGCACCTGACAGGCAGCTGACTGTTACTTTCTCCTTATTTAACCTAGTGAGTGGGACATCAGTGTGCCTCACTATCGAGTCACTTATTACCAGTGTGTTCAGCATGCTGTTTTGCCTTGGGGGCTTTGGTTGAGTGGCACACTGTTTAGGAGAGTTGTGTGTCTCGTGATTAGTGTTCTGTTGTGGTGGTAGTGTGTGTTTCTGCCTTGGAGGTCTCTGTTTTTTGGGTAGATTTTTATTGAGAGCCTCCGCAAAGGTGGGTATGGGGTTTGTGGTTTTATGTGAAGGCAGTGCTGGTGTGTGTTCTGGAAGGCTGTGTTCCCATGTGGTGTGGTACAAGTGTTGACCTTCTCCTCTTAACCAGCTACTCCGGTCTTGGCTGAAGAGTGCATGGCTTCCAATTTGAATATATAAGTGCATTTCTCAGAAGTCTGAGTGTTGGGAGGTAAGAGGAGGGGGTTGTCAGTGCACATGAGGCAGTTGCTACATTGCCTCAGGATGCCCAAGTTCACCAGGTTAATAGGAGAAAGTATAGGGAACTGAACTTTAGACATGCCTGGAGGGGTGGGCATTAATAAGTAGTACTGGAGCTGTTTCCTTGTAGAATGTTTAGTGCTGGTAGCACTTGTGTGCTACAATAATTGCTACAAGAAGGCTGGTAAAGTGCTAGACTAATAAGCTAGTAAATGTGCAGGAGAGGAGAGAACTAGCAGATCTAAGGGAAAAACTGATGAGCAGACTTTGGCACTGCTCAGAAGCTTACAAGCAGTCCTGGATAGAGCAAATCTGTATCTGGACTAGACTAGTTACAGGAAAGGTGAGAAGCAAGTGCAAGCATGGCCTTTTAAACCAGAAGTTGAAAGAGATGGAAACACTGCCCAAATAGCCAATAAACTACAATTTCTTGGCCAGAAACCACTCCTCTTGTGGTAGATAGGCTACCTAGTGCTTACCACTCCCACTGATAAGCTAGAAGGCTTCCCTACAACACAGAAAGACTTGGGGGGGCTCAGAAGCTTACATACAGTCCTGGATACAGCAAATCTGTATCTGGACTGGACTAGTTACAGGAAAGGTAGGAAACAAGCTTAGAATGATTATTTTTTTATTTTTATTTTAAAGCAGCACTAAAAACAATTCAAGTGCAGTGCAAGCTAGCACACACTTGAGTGTGTAGCTGTATTAAAGCAAATACAGTTTAAATAAATGTAATGTATTCAAAATGTATTGTGAACTGAATTCAATTATTGTTTTATTCAACTCTGAACAGTTAAAAAGTGCCAAAAAATATATACTTATCAGCTGAGAAGCACACTCAGTCAGAACACAGCATTTTCTTGGTTCTGTAGCCCTCCTGCTTTAAAAGTGGCTTTTGTACATCTAATAAGACCAAATGACATTCTTATATCATCTGAGAAAGTTTTGACCACTTGCAGTTGTGCTTTTTCAGTTCCATATCTGATGAACTATACACTGTTTAAATCATCCGCAAAAGATGATAAATATTTATGTGTTGTATTCTGAGAGCCAGACTGTAGCCATGACCTATCTGCTAAGTAGACAGCTTAATGGGTTATGGGCAAGACAAAATGGCAGAGGTGACTGACACCCCTGCACTGGCCCAGTTATCAAGGAGCCTCAATCCTCACTACCAGCATCAGTGAAGGACACACATAGGGAGGATGACAAGTACACACACAGTAAAGTACAATTTCCCTTAAGAGCACACAGTCAGTCTGGGCTGGTTTCTCCATCTTTCTCCAGATCCCCAGTAAGACTCCCCACTGGTACAGCTATAGGTTAAGAGCACAGCTGAGGGATTAAGCCAAGACCTCCAGCACCCTCTCTGTCCAAACAGTGCTTCGTGTCCCTGCCTAAGCAGCTGAGACACAGACACAGACACACACACACACACCTGGGAAAGGCTGGCACAGGTTTACTAGCTATGTTTCCTTCTGCCCAGACTATAAGGTAGCTATCACTGCCACCAATCCCTACTTATCAGCTACTTAAAGCCCTTACAAAGGGTGACCAATCCTACTGTGCAATGTTACTATTATCCAAATGGTAATTGTGACCAAGACTAAGAGTGGCCTGTACAGTGTCACTTAATACATATGCAAGTTCTCTCAGAGCTTAAATATCACTAAACAAACCAGCCACAAAGACAGGCTTAATATATTTAATAATAAATAAAAGAACAAGACAATACTCAAACAACACAGTAACTGCAGAGTTCAGAATCACAAGAAACATTTTTAAAACATTGCTGGACAGTTTCAAATGAATACAGAAAACATCTAAACTAATCTTTACTATATACCTAGCTCTCTCTAAAAGAAATTACTTTTCCCTAGTTACTTACCACTAGCTAGACAAGTGCTGATGAGGGGATGTTTCCAAGTCCAAGACACAATACAAAATGCACAATCTTTCTCTGACAGAATTCTTAAATTACTACCAAATATTACTGCTGGGTCAACTTGGATGACACTCTGTCACCTGCCTTCAGTTCCCAGGCTAACAGATACCAACAGCATTTTATCATCTCTGTGTGAGACATACATATATCTCAGATATGTAACTTCTAGGAAGCAATAAAACACTTTACATTTTAAACCTAGTAATTAAAATTACTTTCACGACAATGGAAAAAAAATCTAGCCCGAGACATTGTGTCTGCTTGCTGAATTGAAACTGAGAGAGAACACAATCGTAAAACATTTTGATTCCAACTTATTTTCTTGAAGTTTTGCAAGTTAACTATGTTCTAGCTTCTACTATTAAAACATACATTTGCACAGGTATAGATTTTACATACATTTCTGTTCTTTTCCAGTAGGATTCACTGTGGTTACATTCTTGAAGCTCAGTACAGAACATACAGTTCTGTATAAATCATAGCAATATTCACAAATGACATAGAATTATTTACAAAATTCCAGCTAGCTGGACTAGCAGCATCACAGTGACAAAGAGTCTCTCTGGAATACCCCCCTTTTAATTTTTATCCCTGGGATGATAATTTGTCCTTTATCATGGCTTAGCTGAAAAGTGGTTTGCCACTGCTTCATGGTCACTTTAAATTAACGATCAATGTAGGGTGGTATCTTAAACATCTGTAAGCACTCTTATTTATGAATGTGGGATGCTGTCAAATCCATATTTAGTTTCTACCCATTTTTAAAATTCTCCAGTATGACAAACACCAAATGATCCTTTGCTCCATGTGACATTCTTCTGTTACCCTTTTGTTCTATATTCTGTCAACATCAATTCCAGTGTATAGTTTATACATCGTTGGAAAGCAATTTACTGGTCTATAGTTTAGGATATCTTGCAGGTTCACTCTTAATGAGAAGTACTGTTTTTTATGTTGTTAATCAGGTTGGCATTTGTTCGGGGTGCACATATAAACTGTTTTTATTCAGGGCTAAATCTTCAAGTAAAGATGCTACTACTTTTAGCCAGAAGTTAGGTACTGCATCAGGGCCTGAGGTTTTCTAGTTAGGAGCTTTTTTTTATTATTTTCTTTCAATTTCTCTGGCCATTACTTCGTCCCATTTCATATCCTGTACATTTGAACCTCTTACTCACTCTTTATTTCTTCTATCCATTCAGCATCTTTGTTCCATTTCACAGGATCTTCACAGATATTTCTCCAAAATGTGTCTATTTCTTCTTTTTTGGTGCTTTCTGTTTTCTTTTTGCATCGTTTCCCAATTCTCTATAAAAATTTTTTTTGGGGTCATCAATACATTTCTTATTTTGTACTTTGCCTGTGCTGATATTTTAATTTTTTTAATTGCAATAGTGTACGATAGATCCTGCTCTGTCCTGATACTGATTGTTGTTTTTATCACATCTATCTTTCAGAGCATTCTTGTTGATCTGTTCCCACTTCTGTACTCTTCCAACAGTGACATTGCTTGTCTTAATTGCTTGACAATTTTCTCTATTCAATACTTCCATGATGGCATTTGATTTCTCCCCTTCCTTTCCCTTACTGCCCTGTGTTTTGTATTAAGACTTGATCTATTACTTTAGCTGCACAGTAATGCATCATATTTATTTCTGTTATATTGCACAAATTTCTATTGACAGTCTTGATTACTATGTTCATTTGTTTTATCAAACTTAACATTTTGGGTCATATTGATTTTCTGTATTTCTTTCATTGATCTTAATATGTCTATCCATCTTTATTAAATCAAGCAAATCTTCCCTTAGATCATTTTTTTTCTAAACAAAGGGCACATTCTTTGTTCTCCATTTCCTGTGGGCATTCTGCAGAAAGTTCCAGAACATCTTCCAGTGATGTATTCTCTTCAGTTTCATCCTGCGTCATCTGTTGCTCTTTTCATATGGAAAGTCACCAGCCTATCACTCCATATTAGTTTTATCAAACTTCTAACATTTTGGGTCATATTGACTTTCTGTAATGTATTTCTTTCAATGATCTTAATATGTCTATCCATTGTTATTAAATCAAGCAACTCTTTCCTTAGGTCATTTTTTTCTCTAAACTAAGGACACATTATTTGTTCTCCCTTTCCTGCAAACATTCTGCAAAAAGTCCCAGAACATCTTTCAGTGACATATTCTTTTCAGCTTCATCCTGTGTCATCTGTTGCTCTCTCATATGGGAACTCACTGGCCTATCACTCCACATCACTGATTGAGGTTTTCAGTATGGTTAGGTTGATAGAGTTGAAGGAGTCCAGTTGTCCTTATTTGGAAAGAAGAGGTAGTACATTAGTAGCCACAGTAGATGGAAGTAAAGAGTTAGAACTATTGTTAAAAGCTGTATAATTGTAACTTGTCTTGATTCTCTATAGCACGTACATTTAAACTCTTCTTTTAAACATATATATATATATATATATATTTTTTTTTTTTTTTTTTTTTAACAGTTGTTATATTGCAATAATTTTATTAGATAGAAAAGAAGCAGAGGCCAGTTTACTAAAAGACCTTTCACAGGCAGCTAATGAGGATTGCAGTTCTTCCCCTCAAAATGTTTTGGGTTTCTAATACTGTAAAAGGAATGGGCCCCATTCAAGAGTCAGGGTACAATCAGAGTTCATGAAATCTGTACTGCTTCAGTCTTTGATGTTAACCAAGAATTCTCTTCTTAGCACCCACAACATACCCAGATGTGTCTCCTTTTGCAGTTCATATGAGATTACATGTACTGGTAAGCATATTCAAGTATGCCTGAAAATTCTTTCTTTTTATATTATCCCCGTTACTTTGTTGGAAATGTTACACTGCTCCAGTTTTTGCTTGCAAATGTGGGTCTTTCAAGAGTACTTTTTTTACCTCTTGATAAGTAGGACACTATAACTCCTGGGTGTAGCTATTTCAATGATTAATGCTTTTGTCTTTTTTTTTTTTTAACTTCTATATTTTTCTCAGTTATGCCGCGGTGGTACAGCGGTAGCGTTGTTGCCTCACAGCAAGAGGTTCTCCTGTTTGATTCTTGGCTGGAGTGCCTTCTGTGTGGAGTCTGCATGTCCTCCCCACGTCGAGTGGCCTCTGAAAGACATGCGTGAATGGGCGTGCCTTCGCTGAAGGTTGGGCATCGGGCTGGCAAATAGGCACCATAAAAAAATAGACTGCCAATCATTAGCAGACCGGAGTTCCGCTGTGGAAACTCCTAACCGAGAAAAGCCGAAAAGACAAACAATATCTGTTTTTCTCAGTTGTTGGTACTGGATGATCATAAGTGATGAAAACTTATTCATTTTAGTAATACGTTGTGATGTTTCCAGTGCTTCTCAGCAACTTTGCAGACACTACAATATGCAGTGACCAATACAACAGCCTTGCCACATTATTTTGCCTTTCTTTATATACACACCTCAGCGATGTGCATAACGCAACCAGCAATAACCTGTGCAACTCTTTCAAATTCTGTATTACAGAACCTATAGTTGTCTGTTCCTTCCACTTTTTCTATATACATTTTGTAAACCAACTTGTATGCAGCCCGCTGTCTTGTGTCACCATTATTAGCCTTTCATCTTTAGGTCTAAATTCACCTCTCCTTAACCATTTGTGCATCAAATCTTGATCAACATGTGGTTGTTCCAGGAGTTTTATTTGTGGGTTTTCCTTCCTTCTGGTTATTTTCTTAACATTCTCTCTCTAATTTTTTGCCAATTTCAGTTGCTGTCCAATTCTTGTCTACTTGGTTCGATTTTCATTCCCACTCCGTTCCAAAGCGCTTCTGCTAAAGTAAGCAAATATGCTAACAGATTCATAAATGAGTACTAGACTAGTTGTTCTTCCAGGTCATTTTAAGCCAGGCAAATTTCCCTCTCTGTGTTTAAGTATGTCCCATTTGGTTACAGACTGGCTTTATCCATACCACAATCAATAATTATATATTACTCCTACTGAGAATAACTGGGATCATACCATAGGGAATGAGGGGAACCATACATGGGATAAAGCATTTAGGAGCTACATCAGTCCATAGTTGGTTTCTAACCTAATTTCTCTTATTTGTTCTATACTGTATTTTTTCAAGTCTTCTTTTTTGTATGCATAGCTTGTGTATATATTTCTTTATGTATTTATAGTGTCATACTTTTTGTGGAGCTTTTCTCCCCAAGCCTCCACTGAAAAAGGGCGCTAGCTCAGTTTGACTATCCTGGTTAACAAATGTCAAATAAATAAATAAATAAATTAGTAGTACAGGGGGGCAAGTCCAAATGTAAATTTTCGGCTTCCCATACATAGATCTAAGCTGCACTTGAAAATGGACTGGGATGATTTTTGTTTTATGTGGATGGGGAGTCTATAGCCTCTGAAATAAACCTGTCCCACCAAACCATTCTGTTGCAGAAGATATTTAGATCCCCTAGATAGAGTATTTCTGATGCCATTTGACTTGCTGATATGCAGTAAATCCATGGTAATTTGTCAGGAGAATATCTTGTATGCCAGACGCAGGTCAACCTCTTGGCATTCTGATGGGTACCAAGTACAGTGATAGGGCTTTGAGACAGTCCATGTAAGACAGGTTGCTTAGGCTTTGTATCCTTTTAGTAAGGTGTCTCTATGGGCATTCTAGTTGTTGCATGTGTATGGACAGATACATGCCAAAGGGGACAGTATATTCAATGACTGGCCTAATGAGGGCTAAGTAAAGGGGAATAAATGACATCCCTATATCTAGACATAATCCCTTTGTTTATAAGCTGTGCAATAAAGAAGGAATTTCTTACAAAAATAGACAAATGTTGGTCAAAAATTAGGTCATTGTCCACATAGGCTTCCAAATCTTGAACAGCTGTGTCATCTCTTACAGGTATATTGTAAATGTGGTAGTTCCCTGGGGTAGATGACTTCCCAAAGGTTACAATAATGCATTTTTTGACATTTAGTTTCAGGCCATGATTTTAACACCGGTTATTTGAAACATAGCTTCCCACAGGATGGCCAAGTCATTCGGGGATTCAATGACTGCTCCCAGCTTGCAGTCATCTGCAAACTTAGTCAGAGTCCTTTGATACTGGCTTTTACTTCAGAAAGTAGATGCGAAACAGGAGGGCTCCCTGCACAGAACCCTGGGGGACTCCACTGGTGAATGGTCTACAACTTTATTTGGATCCGATGATACATTTTTCAGACTGGGGCTATCAGTGTTTGTTAAAGAGCATGCTAATTCATGTAGTCCTTGTTTGTTAGCAGTCTGAAGGTCAGTGAGTTTAACTATCAGGTTGTAAGGCAAAGCCAAAAAGAGAAAGAAGATAAGTCATCAGACATGCATCATAAGGGATGCCAACAACAACCTGCTCACTTGGTACACAGGGCATCAAAGGCAGATGAAAGGACTACTTCCAGCAGCTTCTGAATGAAGAAAACCCCACAAAAGCTGTACTGCTCAGACACATCCTGTGATGAAAGAAGAAATCATTCTAGAAGTAAGAACATTAGTAATGAAAATTAAGTCAAGGAAGGCAGCAAACGTAGATGAGGTCACTGCAGGTAACATCAAGATGTTGGATGAGTTAGGGGAGAGAGCGCTCCAGAGGGTACTCACTGCAGTATTGAGAGATCACATCCCAGACATCTGCAGAATTTGCATTCTAGTGCCGATGCACAAGGACAAAAGTAGAGTTGTGTACACTTACCATAAATGTAGATGTTCCAGTGTATTCACTGTTGCAGTCATCACACTTGGGTTATCCTGCCAGGGTTAGCCCTCAGTCACCCCGAATACCAGAGGCTTACTATTTCTGTGTCAGTTGTTGTCACTCCAGGACTGACGTCAGGTCGTCAGTGGTATAAATCAGGCAGCCAATGCCATTACATCAGTTTTTCTTGCCTCAACTGTCAGGAGCCCCCACATAGGGAGCTAGGTTATGGTGGAAGACCACCACCAGTAGAAAGTAAATAACAAAAATTCCCTGTAAGGAGAGAGGAAGAGATAGAGAGAGAGAGAGAGAGACATGGGGAATGGAGGGGGAGAAACAAGGACTGCAACAGTGAATACACTCGAACATCTACATTTATGGTAAGTGTACACACCAGTACTATGTTCTTCGTGTTTCCTGTTGCAGTCATCACACTTGGGTTGATTCCCAAAGATGAAGAAAAGGGTGGAGGCAGTCAAAAAGATTGGGGGCTGGCTAGGATGCCCTGGCAAGACTGCGGTGGCAAAGCCTGCCCTGGATTTGGAGAAGACAGGCAGTTGGTAATGCTTGGTGACAATATGAACAGAAGTCCAAGTTGCAGCCTCCAGGATGTCCCTGGTAGGGACCCCTCTGAGAAAAGCTGCAGAGGCGGAGGTTGCCCAGGTGGAATGTGTCCTGAGCCCCTTTGGGGCTGTTTCCCATACTGTTTGTAGCAGAAATGGATCCAGTGTGCTATACATTTGGAGACTAATTATTTTGATATGGCCTTGCCCTCTGCCCCTGCTGCGAAGCTGACTAGCAGTTGGTCAGTTTTTCTAAAGGATTTAGTCCTATCCAGATAGAATCTGAGCTGTCTGTGCACATCTAGAAAGTGAAGAATCCTTTCCCCCTTGTTTTGTGGGTTAGGGAAAAAGGTGAGCAAATGAATGGATTGGTTTAGAGCCACACTAGACACCACTTTAGGCATGGAGGGGTTAGTCCTGAGGGAGACCCTGTTAGCGTGGAAAATGATGAAGGGCTCTACAGCCATCAGTGCTTGTAGCTCTGAAACTCTTCTAGCTGAAGTGATGGCCAGAAACCAGGCTGTTTTCCAAGAGAGGAATTTTAACTCTGCTGAAGCTGCAGGTTCAAAGTGGGGGTACGGTGAGCTTTTCCAACACAAAGTTAAGGTCCCAAGCTGGGGTAGGAGCTCTTCTGGGTGGCCTTAAGTTGTTAGCCCCTCTTAGGAACTGTTTGATGAGAAGGTGTGAGAAGAGAGGTGGCTCCGTTCCGAAATGAACAGAGATGGCAAAGGCATGAATTTTAATAGAAGAGAAGGATAGACCCCTGTTTAATAGGTCTACTAGGTAATCCAGGATGAGAGGTAGAGGGCGCTGTGCTGTTTCGGCTCCCTTAGCTTGGATCCAGGTACAAAACCTTTTCCACTTGTCAGCATAAGATTTTCTAGTGCTGGGGTGCTTGACCTCACGTATCACATCTAGTACTTGTTTGCTTAGGCTGGCAGTTTGAGAAGTCAGGGAATAAGCCAGGCTGCAGGTCGAGGGTCTGCAATTGGGGATGCATGAATTCTACATTCTTCTGGGTCAGGAGTGTTGGGATTTGAGGTAGGTGCCATGGTGGCAGGGGTGATAAGCTGAGCAGCAGTGGGTACCAGTGATGGCATGGCCAGTCTGGGGCAATCAGGATTGGCCTTGGTTTTTCCTTAACAATACCACGGCAAACAAAAAGTACAGTTTTGTACCTACCATAAATGTAGATGTTCGAAGATCCACATTGCTGCAGTCCTAACACTTGGGTAGTCCGCTGTCCCAGTCGGCCCGAATACCAAAGTATAAGGCTGTCAGCGCATTAGTCTGACGCCAGGACGTCAGGGTACAAATGCGCATGACCGACGCCATATCCTCAGTCTTTTCTTGCCCCAGATGTCAGAAGACCCTAAAAGATAAGGCCAAACCAAAAACACCAAACACTCCT
Source organism: Protopterus annectens (assembly GCF_019279795.1). NCBI lineage: Eukaryota > Metazoa > Chordata > Ceratodontiformes > Protopteridae > Protopterus > Protopterus annectens. Next base: position 266,109,177 of record NC_056750.1, read on the forward strand.
GTACCAAATATATATATACAATATATACAATTTACAAAAGTACAACCCACCCACACAACCACCCCTAAACACAGAGGGGAAGGAGGGAGAAAATTGACTGCAGCAATGTGGATCTTGAACATCTACATTTATGGTGTACAAAACTGTACTATGTTCTTCATCCCACATTGCTGCAGTCCTAACACTTGGGTAGAATCCCAAAGCAGAGGTAAGGGAGGCTGGCAAATCATAAAGAAGCTGGAGCTGTCAACATACCCTGCAAAATAGCCGTGGCAAAACCAGCCCTAGATTTAGAGTAGAGAGGAAGGTGGTAATGCTTAGAGAAAGTATGCACTGAACTCCAAGTAGCTGCCTCCAAAATATCCTTAGTTGCCACCCCTTAGAAATGCTGTTAGTGGAGGTAGCCCTAGTGGAATGAGGCCTGATCCCAGCTGGAATCTCCTTGCCATACTGTTTGTAGCAGAAATGGATCCAGTGTGCTATACATTTGGAGACTAATTATTTTGATATGGCCTTGCCCTCTGCCCCTGCTGCGAGAAGCTGACTAGCAGTTGGTCAGTTTTTCTAAAGGATTTAGTCCTATCCAGATAGAATCTGAGCTGTCTGTGCACATCTAGAAAGTGAAGAATCCTTTCCCCCTTGTTTTGTGGGTTAGGGAAAAAGGTGAGCAAATGAATGGATTGGTTTAGAGCCACACTAGACACCACTTTAGGCATGGAGGGGTTAGTCCTGAGGGAGACCCTGTTAGCGTGGAAAATGATGAAGGGCTCTACAGCCATGAGTGCTTGTAGCTCTGAAACTCTTCTAGCTGAAGTGATGGCCAGAAACAAGGCTGTTTTCCAAGACAGGAATTTTAACTCTGCTGAAGCTGCAGGTTCAAAGGGGGGGGGAATAGAGTGAGCTTTTCCAACAGAAAGTTAAGGTCCCAAGCTGGGGTAGGAGCTCTTCTGGGTGGCCTTAAGTTGTTAGCCCCTCTTAGGAACTGTTTGATGAGAAGGTGTGAGAAGAGAGGTGGCTCCGTTCCGAAATGAACAGAGATGGCAAAGGCATGAATTTTAATAGAAGAGAAGGATAGACCCCTGTTTAATAGGTCTACTAGGTAATCCAGGATGAGAGGTAGAGGGCGCTGTGCTGTTTCGGCTCCCTTAGCTTGGATCCAGGTACAAAACCTTTTCCACTTGTCAGCATAAGATTTTCTAGTGCTGGGGTGCTTGACCTCACGTATCACATCTAGTACTTGTTTGCTTAGGCTGGCAGTTTGAGAAGTCAGGGAATAAGCCAGGCTGCCAGGTCGAGGGTCTGCAATTGGGGATGCATGAATTCTACATTCTTCTGGGTCAGGAGTGTTGGGATTTGAGGTAGGTGCCATGGTGGCAGGGGTGATACGCTGAGCAGCAGTGGGTACCAGTGATGGCATGGCCAGTCTGGGGCAATCAGGATTGGCCTAGGTTTTTCCTTAACAATACCACGGCAAACAAAACATCAAATCTTCAGAAATACACCAAAAATAAGCAGTCAGAGGGTTTTTCCTCCCTTATTTTGAGTAGAACCCTTGAAATGAGTGGTAGAGGGGGAAATGCATAGACAGAGAGGTTTACCCACTGGAAGGACACAGCATCCACTTTCCAGGCCTTGCTGTGAAGTTCCCTGGTGCAGAATTTGCTGAGCTGATGTTTGGAGTGGGAGGCAAAGAGATCCACCTTCGGGGTGCCCCATTTCTGGGTTACAAGGGTGAAAGTTATGTGGTCTAGCTGTCACTTGTGTGGGTCTAGCAGGTTTCTGCTTAGGTTGTCTGCCAGAGAGTTTAGGGAACCTGGCAGGAATTGTACTAGTAGGTGTAGTTGCATGGCTGAGGCTGTGTGCCAAAGGGTCATGGCGAGCTTGCAGAGAGGATAAGAGTGAGTTCCTCCCTGCTTGTTGATATATCACATCATTGTGGTTTTGTCTGTTTTGATCAGTAGAGGCCCCAGGGAGAGTAGGGGTCTGAAAGCTGTCAGGGCGTGCTAAACAGCTAGCATCTCGTTTGGTTGATGTGCAGACATATTTGATTTTGGCTCCAGTGGCCCTGAATGCACCTGCCGTGCAGGTGTGCACCCCAGGCATAATCTGATGCATCTATGGTGAGGGTCTGGGCGGCATGGGGTTGTGAGAAGGGAAGTCCCCTGTTGCGGTTGCATGCTGCTGCACACCAAAGAATATCTTTCCTTAGACAAGGGATCACTGGTATGATAGTTTCCAGGTCTTGAGAGTGTTGACACCCAAAGGCTTTTTAGGTACCACTGTAGTTTCCTCATATGCAGTCTGGCATATGGAATGAGTAGAATGCAGGAGGCCATAAACCCTAGTGCTTGCAAGATTTTCCTTGCGGATAACTAGGTTCTGGTGACTAGTTGAGAGAAGTAGTCTGTCAGGTAGGCTTGTTTTTCTGGAGTAAGGAATGCCATCTGGGATGCTGTGTTCAGGCTTGCTCCCAGGAATACAATTTTTGTGTGTGGGTACTAGTTTTGATTTATTTTTGTTGACAGTGTACCCCAGGGAGGTCAGTAGATCCTTTACAAAGGTCAGGTGCTGTAACAGCTTGTCCTGTCTGCCTGAATCAGGCAATCGTCTAAGTAGGGGTAAATTTGAATATTTCTTTGCCTGCAAAAGGCAGGAGCCAGGCATTTTGTGAAAACTCTGGGAGCAGTGGATAAGCCAAAGGGAAGCACAGAGAACTGAAAGTGCATAGATCCTGCCCTGAAACATAGATATTTCCTGCAAGATTCCCTGATTGGGAAGTGTAGGTAAGCCTCTTTTAGGTCTACGGTGGCTAACCAAGCATCTTTGTAAAGCATAGGAAGAAGCTGCTGGAGGGTGAGCATTTTGAATTTTGGTATCACCGGAGAGGTGTTTAGAATGGATAGGTCATTGACCACCAGGTGCTCTCTTTTCTGGGTACCAGGAAAAGTCTGGAATAAAAACCTTGGCCTATCTGGTCTGCAGGAACATGCTGTATTGCCATCAGAGAGAGCAAGGAAAGTATTTGCTTTTTGGCCTCTGCCCACTGGTTTGGAGAAAGATCTGGGAACCCATTTGGGGTTGGTAGAATGTGGAAATAAAATTTGTATCCTTGGGACACTATTTTGAGGACCCATTGATCTTTGGTGATAGAGACTCAGTTGTTTGCATGGAAGGACAGTTTTCCTCCTAGGGGCACAAGCAGGTGGGCAGAGGTAAAGGGTGGAAGTGTAAAGTCAATGTGAGTTCTTATCATAAGGGGGTGGCTTAGCACTCCCTATTTTTGAAGAGGTATAACTCCATTGCTTAGATATCTGCATTCCCTGGGGCTGCTGTGTGGGGGGTCTGGTTCCCCTGGGTCTGGTCTGAGCTGGCCTGGAGGGGGCTGGAAGGGACCGGTGCTTGGAAGGGCAATGCCTACTGAACCTCGGAGGCTGTACCCGTAAAAGGTCTTTAACTGTCTGCATAGAGGTAGCTTTTTCTTCCATCTTTTTTAAGACCTCTACTGCCTTGGTGCCAAACAAATTGTCTTTGTTCAATGGTGCGTCCAATAATTTTGATTTGACATGGTCTGGCAAGGTCTGTTCCTTAAGCCAAGCATTGGCCTTCTAAGGACAGAACCAGTGACTGCTGTTCTGCAAGATGATTCTAGGGCATCAAAGCCACATTGCAAGGTGTGCTTAGTAACTTGGCTTGTAGAATACATAAGCTCTTGTAATTTTTATTTTCTGCACAAGCAGGAAAGGAAGTTATTTTTTGTTTGAGGAGTTCCATGGTATGCTGCTATTTCAGCATGTGGAACTGGCAATTTAGTGCTCTAACAGCAAGAGTAGTAGAGGTGTACTCTTTTTTTTAACCCTTCTGTCTAAAGCTCGGGAATCCCTGTTTGAGGGAGTGGGATTCTTAGCTGAGGTTGCTTTAATTCCTTTAAGTCTTTGAGAGATGACCTCTGGGTCAGCTGTAGGATTTTTGAAAGGGAATTTATGAGACTCAGGGACTCTGTAGTACCCGTCAGGTTTCCTGGGAGCAGGAGGAAGGGTGTCAGGAGTCAAACTGGATTCCATAAAATCATCAACAACATCCAGGACAGAAGGAATGGCCAAGGGTCTGTACTGTGATAAATCTAAGAATTCCCGGAGTCTCTTCTTTGATTGCGGATAGTCCTGACATTCCCATTGGAAATGCTCCCTTAAAATATGAAGGGTTTCACCAAATGAAAAGTTCTCTGGTGGAGAGGCAGAAGGAATGGATTCCTCTGCATCAGAATCCTCATAAGCAGGGAGGGGTTGCATGTCTTCATATTCAGAAGCATCAGAGTCATCAGACTCCTGTTCAGATAAAACTACTGGGGACAAGACTCTTTCTTTTGGAAGGGGTAGCCTGACTTCACCTAATAAGCATAAGGTCTAATGCCATTTTAAGCAATGAGGGAAGGAAGCAGGTGCCTGAGCTTGGGTCATCGTTTTTTTTGGGGGCGTAGTTCGTACCTTGGGCCTTAGAAACTCGGTAGCTTTAGAAAGAACTGAAGATGCAAAAGAAGTCCTTGGTTTGTGTCAAGTATCGGTAGTGCGAAGTACTTCCTCGGAAGCCGGTGCCTGCTCAGCGGCTCCAGACCCATCCAAGCTAGAGACATCTGCAGGATCCTTAGTCGAAGAGTCTCGCAGCATACCGGACTCCAAAAGGGTTTTGTTAGCAGCCTGCGACTCCACAGAAGCGGGCATCAGGTGCTGCAAAAGCGCCTCACTGAGGACCAGAGAACTGATGACTAGCTTACCGGAAGCATTGGCGGCAATTTTGGACCTGTACAGTCTATCTGTCTTTATCCTTATGTTTTTTTCGGAAGATCGGTAGTCAGATGGCTTATCAAAGCCATATTGGAATTTGAGGACAGAGTGAAATTATCTAGCTACAATAAGGGCCCAATGACATAGTTCTGGCGTTGAACAAAGCACAAAAGCGACAGCGAGAGACATTGTGGTCTGGGCCTAAACAGGTGACGCATTAAGAATGGAAGTCTCTATGTGGTATTTGCCTTCCACAGGCGAGGCAATTGTTAACTTTTTCTGACATCGGTTAGAGCAAGAAAAAAGGATCCCCAACGGGGTACTTGATTTAGAAGACTTCAACTTTAATTCGGAAAAGAAAACTCAGGTAGCGGCTGACCGGCACTCGTGCAAACTGGTTCTGCTTCTGGCTCCTCGGCAAGAAAGACTGATGTAATGGCATCGGCTGCCTGATTTTATACCAGTGATGACCTGACTTCAGTCCTGGAGCGACAACAACCGATGCAGAAATACTAAGCCTCTGGTATTCGGGCAGACTGAGGGCTAACCCTGGCAGGATAACCCAAGTGTGATGACTGCAATAGTGAAACACGAAGAACATCGGGGCATTCACAACTTTAAGTAGTACAGAGGTATCAAACTCCTGTCACTGCATAAAAGTGCTGGAAAGGGTGACTGATAAAGGAATATGCAGACTTGTATTAAGTAAATTGGGAAATGAGCAGTTCTGATTCAGAGCAGAATGCAGCACAACTAAATGAATGCTTGCAGTGAAACAGACAGTTGGGAAGATGCTACAATTAAGGAACAGGGATGGGTGTACATCAAGTTCAGCTCTGAGCTCATTTCTGCTCATACTGATGACAGAATACATCAACATTATTAAGAAAGTTGGCCGTAACATTCATTAGAAGCTATCTGGCTTTCTGTATCGTTAAACAATGATCTCTTCACTGGCAAGATGTATAAATTTCAAAACTGTTTGCAGCAGTTTTTGACAAGCTAGTGCTAGGTAGAGAATAATATAACGTGGGAATTAAGACAATGATGCTGACTGCAAGATAAGGTTTAGCTGCAAGAAACGTTGATAAACAGTCAACTTTCAGTTGCTGTAGAGCTTTCACTGTCATGAATTCAGTATGATTTTGAAGTGTGTGTGTGTGTGTGTGTGTGTGTGTGTAATGCACTAAAATTCCCAAGAACCTTTCTTCTGTTTTATTAGGTAGCTGGATTCTTGAGTGGGTCAGTAGCGACAGTCTGTTGAAGTCTGGCTAATTGTTTAGCTGAAACAAAAACCGTAAATGAAGAATTTTTCTGTATTGGCTGTTAGTTTGTTGCCATTATGCCAGTTCCATATTGAACTCAGCTCTTTTTCTAATGCAGATAGATGTTGTGCTGCCTTGATTTTTTTAGTAGTGTTTCATCCATGTACAATGTAATGTTTAAATGTGTTAAGTCCCAAGGCAAGCAATTTATGGACTGAGAAGAGAGGTGACCTTAACAGGACTCCCTCTCTCAGTAAACCTGTTTCTGAATGCAATTGTCTCTTACCACTGTAAACAATCTACTGGCAAAATAGCGCTTGAACCATGAGTTAACTTCAAAGGAAGAAAAGGCAGTCAACTAGTTTATGTAGCAAAAATTCATGATCAGCTGTTTTAAATGCCCTTTTGAGGTCTAAGAATATGACAGCAGTTAGCTGGCCTTTCTTCATATTCTCAAATACTTGCAATGGTATGGTGAAGACTGCATTGTGGGCAGACAGAATAGTCTAACAGCAGGTTGTATTTTAACTATGTATATATATATATATATATATATATATATATATATATATATATATATACACAGAGTCAGATATACACACACACACAACTTAAGTCAAATATATGTACGTTAATTTTCAAGGATATTGGCCAGAGTGACCAATTGTTTATCAGCTTGAACTCTGCTACACTTCAGGGCTGCAGGGTAAGGAAACTTTAGGTAGGGTATGAAGAGGACAAGTTTAAAGCTTGGAGGAATAATGTTTGTTCTTAATGTTAAGATATAGATCTAGATCAGTGTTACAGGTTTTGTGAGGACTTCTGCACCTATGTTAAGAAACTTGGGGGTTTGACTGCGACACAAAACCTTATAACTGAAGTATAAAGTGGTCAGGAGCTGCCATACTGTTTTCTTACTATTTTTAAGCAGATGCAAGGATATTGTACGTTGTGGAAAGGGGTCAAAGGAATTATTTACTTATTTACCACAGCTAATTACCAGGAAAGTCCAACTGGGCAGGTCCCCATTGTCAGCAGATACCAGGAGAGAAAAGCTCTAAAGAATTACAAAAAATAATTTAACAAAAATAATTTTACAATCTTCAAAATAATACAATAAAAATCTAATTTAAACAATTATACTAAATTAAACAATATGAAAACATTGGTTAAGAAGAAATATAATTTATATGGCAATAAATTAACAATTACAGAAATTGTAGCCAGTTTAGAGAAATTAAAGGTAAGCTAGTATAATACAAACATTGCAATATGGAGTGGAATAAAAAAAAAAAAAAACAAACAAAAAAAAAAACAGGGTTATGGCATATTTAGATAAGGGAGAGAAACTGACTGAAGTAAGGAAGTCCGTGAAGAAGGGGGAGTAAGGAAGTGTAAGACATGAATAGGTGCTAGTTCATATTTAGCGATATAGTTTATCCTGGGGGTAAGCAACAGCAGAACCAGATTCTGGCTACGAAGTCTTTCAGAACAGTTCTAAACAATGGAAGGGATGGCACTGACCTGACGAATATAGGTAAGGAGTTCTGAGCTTTAGCAACATGGTACAAGTACAAGCCACATGTCTTTGGTCGCTGGATTGTAATGATCACATGAGAACATAATTCTGTAGAATGGTATTTAGTGTGCTGGACAAGCAGATGAGTGCTGGATAATTTAATACGTGGTGGGAAGACGTGTATATACTAGTTAATGGGGAAGTTCTAACCAGTTTAGGCTTTTTAGTACTGTACAGTGGTGGGTTCTGAAAGGAGCATTTGCTGCAAATTTAGCCATGTTTTACAGCATTGTTCAAGTTTTGCTTTTCGTGATGCCTGAAGGTTAGAAAGGATGGGAGTACCATAAAGTAGTGGGGGGAGGAGGTAAGCAGTGGGAAGTGTAGTTTTATTTGCTTTAGTTTTTTATACAATTCTGTATATAACAGATCAAACTTAAGACTAACATCCACTATCATCCCTAATAATTTGCTATAAGGACTTTTAATTTTGTTTTTTTTTTCATGAGAAAGGGGTATATGGAATAAAAAAAACTGTAGTAGTTTTTTTTTTTGGGGGGGGGGGTTGAACACGAGTTGAGAGTTATAAAGCCATATTTCAGAGAATGTTAAAGCTTCAAGAGTAACTTTTTGGAGATGTGCCACATTGTCTAACGTGCATATATGAGTGTGGAATGATCAGCATATTTTATTAGACAGGCCTTTATGTGGATGTGTGGAGAGTGTTTGTGAGAATGTTAGAGAGAAGAGAACCAAGGATACAGCCTTGTGGTACACCAGTGGTGACTGGGAGGTATGGAGAGAAGATGGAGTGCCATTTTACTGAATGACACCTATTGGACAAGTAGCTCTTGAACCACAGAAGGGTGGTCAGAGATAGAACTACTGATGATACTTGAAAAAGAAGTTTGCTGAGACAAACTGTGTTGAACACCTTGGACAAACTAGAAATAAGGAGTAGACTAATTTACAGTTATCTCTAGCTTTATTGGCAGTATCTATAAAGGTTAGAAGTGCAGTGTTAATGCTATAGGAGGGACGGAAACTGTGTTGTATGGGGGATAGGAGCTCTTCCTATAGGAGAGAGTTTGGCAATTACCTTTCAATACATTTTTCAACTATTTTAGAACGGAGGGTAATACTGTTGTAAGTCTAAAGATAGTGATGCCTGCTGAATTTCTTCCTGTGTGTAAAGGGATAATGTGCAATTTTGTTTTCCTAGAGAGAGGGAATGTGGCATTCCAGAATAGACTTGTTTATAAGGATTGAGGCAAGATAGAACTATACAATAGAAGGAGGAAGCTACTACATGATGATGAAAAAAAATCAAAAAAGGGAAGGCATCTCTGATCAGCAAAAGCAAAAACAGACACTACGGCAAATCATAAACTGCCTAAGGCCAGAGAAAAATTGCAATTGACATTAACATTAAGGATTTCTTTAGTTTTTAGTTATGTGTTTTGGAAAGATGGGTGCAGAAATAGATATGATAATTAGTCCAAACTCCAAAAAAACAAACAATACACCCGAACCCACAGACATTACAACATCCTAGTGCTGCACCAGAAAAATCCAAATCCCCATCGAGAGGCCAACACTGGGAGAGAAATATGGAATGCTGGAGGCTGACAGGGTAGCTCATAGGCTCCCTCACCTTTCATAGGCAGATTCAATCTGGACAGGCTGTCCAAAAAGGAAGGTCTTCAAGAGGATTGACTCTCAGTGGACTCTCTTCTGGATGGAATCTTGATGTGGGGTCCTGAGATCGAGGTTTTCTGTGGCACTCACTGACAGAATCACAAAACAGATACACAAAAAAAAAGGGCATAGCAAGAATTAATTTAAATTAATGGGTGGCTAGGCTTAAACACAGCTGGGGCAGATAGTCTAGTATGAACCTATGAACCTATGATAGGCAATGCTATTGACTGCTATTTAAGGTACTCGCTTGGATGCTCTTCAGTTGAAATAGGGCATGGTTTGAGGTTTAAAAGTAATTTTATATAGGATGCGGGCGCATGTTAGAAGGTGAAAGTAGATGTGGTGACGTGGCTGTTAGACAGGGCTTGGATTAGATTGTAGGAGAATCCTTGGTTAGGAATGTTATACTATCTATGAAATAAGAGTTTAATTCTATTGCAGTTTTGAGTGGTGAGATACTGGGAGAAAGGTTAGGACTGAATTTTTGGCCAAGATGCAAGATTTCTTTAATGGCTGAATAGAATTTTTAGGGTTATGTTTACTATTGTTCTGCAAGTTGCTATAGTATAGTTTTCCTTTTTCTTCATTTATTTGTTTTTAGTTCAGTTGCAAAGCATTCTGAAGTTTTTGAGATACTGTGGTGTTTTATATTTTTTGCCATTCTTTCCAAGCTTTTTTCAGTCCTGCATTAGCATTTCTACTGTTCTTGGAAAGCCAAACTGTATTATTTGTTTTTAGTCTCGTCCTTCTAGGGTACAAGGGTTGAGTGAAGTATGATGATTGAATTAGTTGTTCTCCAAGGTTAGAAGCAAGGAAACTTTTGTTTTTCATAGTCTCAATTACTTTGGAGGCTAAAGTGGATACTGCACTTGATTTAAGAGTTATCTTAGTAAAGATAAGTGATTTTATGTGCTTCCAGATTTTTTGGGGGTTGCTCAGATTACAGGTATGAAGGTTACTGAAGTATTGCAGTTTGGTAATACCTTGTATATCCTGTTTTGACTATTTCCATGCCTGATGCATGTACCTAATAAACACCCAAATCTACTGATATTCACGGAATATAACTACCTTTGACCTTCTTCTTTTGCAGAGGAAATGGTCCAGCCTTCATTGGTTTGAACAAATTATAAAACGTTGTTAAAGCTGAAATAGGGTTTTTCCGAGTAAAGAAATTAGACAGGTATATCAATTGTAATTTGGCTAGTATAAAAATTCTGTAGTTATTTGGGAATGCAAGGGCAAGTGTAACTTTTGTCGATTTAACTGGATTGCAAGGACAACCATGGGATAAAATTAGGGCACTGATCACTATAATTTGGAAGGACTTATGTTTTGGAGTTTATCTGGAATGTGGGTGGTAATCACATCTATGACAGAAGAAAAGGTATTTGGTGTGGTGCCTAGTCATGTTTCTTCTTTAACAATTTATAAGTTGTGGGGACTAACTGCTGTCAACTTCTTTTTTATTAAACTGCTACAGTCAAGGTTAAGTCACCACAAATGACTAGTTTTTTTTTTTTTTTTATGAGCGATCCAAAAAATGGGCAGTGTTGTTGGGTGGAGTGATGTAAACCACAACAATATTTAGCACGATGTTCTGAAAGTAGTTGAATGAGAGCCCAATTTGGACCCAAGTCATCTGTGGTACTGTTTGCAGCTACTACAGTTGCGAACCCATGAACATTTTCCGCACTTAGATATCTTACCCTTTTTTTTTCTTGCACACTCACTCTCGGTGTAATCATTAGTGCATGGATCACATATATAGCTTTATGTACTGCAAGGAATTGTGATCATATCTCTGCAATCATATCCAAATTATGTGTTCTTGAAATGGATGACAAAATTCACCTCTTAAGCTTTACTTTGGTCTGCTTGAGGTGAACTTCCTGACATTCCATTTCTTGCATTTACAACAGCTTGGTTATTATCAGTGACCCTATCATAATCTTCTATATTAAAACAGTTAAAGCTGTCATACAGCTATGCTCCTTCCCCAAATCACGCAAGTTACTTGGGCACAGCTGTCCACATAATCTTCAGTCTTGGCAAATGCATTCTTGTAATGATTTTCCCATGGTAGAAAGAAAAAAAAAAGTGTAGAGGAGTACCCTAAAAGCCCCATGGTGTTTTTTGAGAGGGGTAATAACACTATTAGACTTCCAGGGTGGAGGAAAGTGTCAGACAGCCAGAGACAGAATCCATATATGGGTTAGTAGAACAGACAGGAAAAGTGACACATGCTCCATGAAATATTAGAAACAGCCATCATCCCAAGGTCAGCCAAAAAGGAGAGATCCTTGGACAGTCTGTTTACAGAATTTAATGTGATGAGCAATAGGCTTAAGGAAAGAAAACAAAAAAAAAAGATTGGTGCTTCTCCCTCCACATTAGGGAAGTTGGTATTGGGTCAAGTGTGGCCTTGTTTGCAGACTGAAGCTACATTAATACCTGTTAACTGAAGGTGTAAGACAAAATGAGCAACCCACGGAAGATTTTCTTACATGGTGGAAGATCTCGCATGCCTCTTGCAGCCCCCTAACTAATAAAATTAACTCTAATGTCATTGAACTTTGGGTCAAGTAATATTACTGTCTGCTGTGTTACCTGTTCAGCATTGTGGACTGGGCTTAACAGGTTTCAACATGACACATGTTAAGGAGCTAAAAGTGTACCTTAGAATCTTGTTTGGCAGAATACTCAGGAAATCTGTGCTATTATTCAGTTTGTTTTTAGATGTACTAGACACTTTGTCTTCCTCTTCCCTGTATGGCAGCATACTTCCTCCCAAATTTTTTAGATGTTAGTGAGCTGACATTAACAGTCATCCCTCAAAGAACTTTGCTATGGCTCAGATGGCTGTGAGCCCTGCACTCCTTTCAGTCTGCAGTAAGTGTCTTAGCATTTTGACCATATATTCCTAGCAAAAAAAAACAGCATATCTCATAATAAAATCCAGGCTGCAACAACTTAGTCTACCAGCAATGATAAAAACAAAAGTCTTGGAGGCTGAAGGGGAAGCAATACATTTTTTTTACCATTTCTTATTTATGATTATTACCTCATCTTGTAAAAGGGGCTTTCTTATTCTAAAATGTGGTGCTTTTACTACAGTTGCTTCAGTGGACCTATATTTACCAAGTTTAATAAACTGATGCATCTGTTTTCTCTATGCTGAACAACGGTCCAGTTACTTCCTGATTCCCATGTCATCCATCCCTACCTTCTGATGATGTATTAAAGAGGAGAGACAGTTTGTAGTGGGTTGGCATGTAGTAACAAGAATGCAGTACAATCAAATCAATAAACAAATGAGCTATATTCAAGTGAAATAGAAAAAAATAAATATGAAACCGTAAAAGATTCTTGGTAAGGTGTACATAGCACATGGTGTACAATATAAGAAATCAGATATAATACTATTAAATAATTATCTACAAATGTACTGACTGATCACTTTTAGGGCTAAAACTACAGATGTGTGAATCACATGAATGACAGCCCTAAGCACTGCTAAGTTTGGGTCTTACACTTAAAACATAATTGTGACACTCAATGTACTACAAATATACTGTTAGCAAAGTTTATTGTACTTGGCATACAGTGTAGTATAAACAGTTGTCTCGTAGGGAATGACTGCTTTACTGCATCTTCATCATCACAGATGCGGAAATTATTCCAAATGTTTTCTTTTCAGCACTAATTTCTTGCGCTACAACATACAACCGTAGCTTTCTCCCTAATAATCCATTAGAAGACAATGACTTATTAGTTTTACATCTGTTTTATTACACTGATGCTAATCATTATACACCTTGCAAGAGTCTTATCCTCATCTATCTTAACTTTTGTTACCTTTCACTTGAATATAGCTGTGTTTATTTATTGATTTATTACCTGACTCAGTAACTGATTGTGCTGCATTCTGGTTACACAAGCAGTAATGCCTGACAGTGTGTGTGTTAATGTGTAATTAACACCCACCCAGGGCTGTTATGAGGCCTGACGTCATAGGCAGATGACTTCTACACCCCTGGAAGGGTGTTAATTACACAATAACACACATCCTGTAGGGCATTATTGTGCTTAATGAATGGGCTCTCCGTAAAACTGTTGTGTTTTACTTGCTTATTTACTTTAAATACTATAATACTTTGATATATTTTTAATATAAAATAGTTCCTCCGCCTAATGTTTCAAATTTGCTGTAGTATATGTTAATGGTGTTGGAGGAAGCATTTTTACATTAAACATATATAAAAATAATATTGTGCTTAAAAATGAATAAGTAAAACACAACAATTTTATAAAGAGCCCATTCTCTCTTACATACATACACAGTCTCTTCTGCTCACACACACAAACACAAGATCTGTCTCACCCTCTCACAATCTTTCAGTCTCTCCACTTCTTTCATGCATGCAAGATCACTCACTCTTCACACACAGGCTCCTCTGCTTTCACACATGTATTCACTCACACAAGTTTGATCTCACTCTCTCACACAGTCTCATCTGCTTTCATACACGCATTCAGTCACACAAGATCACTCTCGCTTTCTCTCACACAGTGTCTCTTTCTTTGTTTTACATTTTATGCTCGCTAAACAGCAGAATCGCTGCTTAGCAAGCATAAATTAATGGTGGCCATTAGGTTTTTTTTTTTGCAGTCCGAGATCCACGGCACCTTGATATGCTACTGTGAAGCGGTGGACTCATTTGTCAGAGGGCATTACTTGTACATTAATACCCTGCTGGAGAACGTTCATTCTCTAATCAGGGTGTTGATGTACAGTTTGCGCATTCTCTAAATTTTAATAAAATCTGCTGCAAACTACAGAAATGACTACCCCTTACAAACTGTTCTCCCCCACATACATCAGAAGACAGGGCTGAATGACATGGAATTAGAAAGTAACTGGACAGCTGTTCAGCATACAGTAAACTGAAACAGCCATACCCTCTCACCCTCCAAGTGCAAGAAATATGGACAAAGCCTAAAATAATGGGGGGGGGGGTAAAAAAATAGGGATAGAATTTAAATGTTACTCTTATTACTTACTAGAATAACAGGATTTGTGTTAGCATGCATTTTGCTGAAGGATATGGAGTTTGAAATGTAAATGTATGCCATTATTTAGGGGCTTCAATTCAGAAAACCATAAGTTTTATGAGGAACAGACCAAATATATGAGGTAAAAAATGTGGACATTCTGTAAAAATCAGGACAGTTGAGAGGTATTCAAACACCAGTTTATCAAACTTAATATAGGTAAATTGAAATAACTGAAGTAAATCTACACGTTAGAAGAAAGCCCACTTTAAAAGATAAGGGTACAAATTATAACAAAAATAAATGGTAAAAAGCCTTTGCACTTGATCTTTAAACATTATGATAATGTAATAGTACAGGCGTTTTGCAAACAATACCTGTTATACTTCATTAGGTAGAAGCCAACAAAAGTGGTCACTACTGTTAAGAGGCAATATAGACAGGATGGAATAGGCTTCAGGATTATGCAAATAAATCAGTCCAGAATGGTGTGACAACTAGGTCCTAGATCAAGTCTAGCGAGACTTTCTTCCTTCTTTGGCACTGAGTATCATTCTATAAATCAAAAATGATGACTTATACCTTCGTCTTTTTTTCCCTCTCTCTTACTAGCATTAAAGCAATGGTTATTATAACAACCTTCATAACTTGAGGACAAGAATAAGGAGCTAAAGTTAGAGACTTTCAAACAAGGTTGTGATTATGTACAGCTGAAGAAACAGCAAGGCATCAAGTATTAATTTAAACTAGTAAATGTTTGAAGTATTTTATCTTAAAGCACGTGAAAAAATCAAGTAAAGGAAGTACTAAAAGTTGAAATTTAAGAGCAGAGATAAAACCGTGAACAAGCAACTACAGGGCAGGATCCATCCTTCCATCCACAACCCCCTTATTCCAATTTTTTTTAACATGGGTGGGGGGTATTACATCAACAGGGGCAATCATCTAGAGCAAACGTTATTACTGCTGGACAGCTAGTGTATTTTTTAATTATTCATGCATTTATTAATTTTGTTTTGACTATGCAAGATCTACTAGGCACAAATGTACTTTCAGGGGTGAAGTTGAAGATTTGGTAAGGATAAAAGAGCTTGGACTGCTCAACTTTGTAGTGAAGAGGGATACAGCTCTAACTAAATTACAGTTGATCAGAATTCCATTAGCAGCTTGAAGGCTTGTAGGAATTGGTCGCAGGGGAAAAGACTGAGTATCCACAGCTGTCTCAACAATCCTGGGGGTGAGCGTACTAGTTTGCCATGTATGTGGCACTTACTGAAAGCATTGTTATTCACAGTGCAGACTGAGAATAACAAGCCCACACTAAGTGCATTGTACTGTAAGCCATAGGGAACTTGGGGTACGCATGTACACTTCTCCTTGAAAAACAGCAATAGTACAACCTGGAAGAGCTGCCAAGGGGGAAGGAGGATGTTCCCAAAGGCAGAGGGTAGGCAACCCCACAATCAACAAAATGGCCCACTCTCCACTAAAGGTTCTTGATGATTGGGATTCCTGGGCAGGAACAAATACCTGTAGGGCTCATGCCAAGTCTTGTAATGCAAGTCCCCATCCCCCAGGAACACACAGGCTGACTGAGCATAAATTGAAGAGGGAGTAGATGACATCCTGTGGGCAGCAAAAAAACAGAGAACATAGATGCACAATATGCAAATGGGCATTCAACGGAATCACACCACAAGCTTGTTTCATTTTTCATTTTTTTGATGGGGAGGGTGAATCGAACACTTTTTTTTGCAGCTGATGATTATGATTTGAAAATTAGCAGACGTGAAATCTGAATAATCAAACAGCAACAATGAAAAGAAGATTATAGCAGGAAAGAAGTTAAACAGAAGCAAGTAAAGGAACAAAACCATCAAGAACACAGTATAAAATAAAGGAACAAAACCATCAAGAACACAGTATAAAATAAAGGAACAAAACCATCAAGAACACAGTATAAAATAAAGGAACAAAACCACACAGTATAAAATATACCAGAAAAATATGAAACATTGGTAAACACACAAATACAGCAGCAGTAGCCTCTGCACGTCCTTAGCCTCAGCTGCTTAGTATTTAGTATTCCAATCTAGTCTGCAACACTGAAATAAACTGGTAATGAACTATTACATCATCTAAGCTGTGCAATGTAATGAGAAATGCTGAAAAGAAAACAAGAAGTTGATAAAGCAGCAGCTTTTTTTCTTTTATTCTTTTTTACTACAATATTGAAGGTTATGAATATTTTCGCTGAAGCGTACTTCATGTTTTCAGAATATCTAACATGTGCCAAAATTAAACTGTTCTAATGTACAAACAAGGATATTAACAGGTACATGGAAACTAATGAAATCTGTTACGACTCCCAGTACAGTGCTGTTATTAAAGTTTACTATCTGAATTCCAACAGGAAAACATTAATATGATTGCAAAAGTGAGACAGACTTGCACTATTACATTTAATAATACAAACATTACTCTGATTTTATCTGAAGTTGCCTGGCCAGTTGAGACTGACTGAAGAAAAAAAAAATATTACAATGCCTAAACAGACGAGTGTCTATATGTTATATATGCATATCTATAGATACATTCACACGTATATATAAATATACATGTATATGTCTGTGTACACACAATACCATATATATATATATATATATATATATATATATATATATATATATATATATATATATATAGGGTTTATGTGAAAGAATGGAACTTAATAGTTTACAGTCCAGTGTTCCTTATTCTCCAGTAAGTGGACCAGCTGTGCACATCTATACACCCTCAAAACACCCCTAATCCCATGAGTAAACCGTAACTTAAATCTTCCAGCAACATTTTTCTGTTAACACACCTAGCTATCCCTCTGAAAACTAGGATTAAACATTTAACTTTACAGAAGTAACACAAAAAGGGGATCCATAGAGGACATGGCAAGGAATATAATTTATCACAAAGACCTATATCACCTATATATGTGTATGCTTTTTTATAATATAGCTATGCCATACTTCGATTCTGCCCCTTGTTACAGTTCTGCATTATGACTTTAACAACAAATGATCCTTTGTTCCATATGACTTTCTTTTGATTACCCTTTTGCTCTATTGCAATGATTGTGTTTTCTTCTAAATGACTATTAACTATGTAGACCGAGTAGTGTATAGTAAAATACGTCCATATCCATTCACTTATTAGATGCATATGTGTATGTATGAATCAAATAATTTTACATCTTCTAAATTCTATATCACAGAACACCAGCACCTCAATTATTTGCACCGCAATAAAGAAACATAAGCATGATAGCTCATACAACTGTGCAATAAAAGGATGCAGCATGTGAGAAAAAGCACACGGTCATTATACAATCATTTTTTTTTCAACGCAATATATATGCTTTTTTGCTCCTTAGCAGACCTACCTTGTCACTCAGGTCAGTGCCATCTCAGCAATCTTTTTTCCATTACTGCATCCAATTACTGACCGCTGGACTATAGGGAACCTTGAATTATTACTCATAATGATGACTTCCCCTCTGAGGAATGTTGCCTTATCGGTCATCAGTACAAGCCCTGTGTTGGCTCAGGGTGACTGTGATAACTCATATGAAAACAGTGTTGCTGAACTGTTGGAAGTTTAATCAGATCCCGAGTCTGATGAATGCAGAATGAAGTATCAGTTCCAATTTCTATTTTCTTTTTCACCAGAGAGTTCTCATCCCTTATTACTCTAATCTTAACTCACTGTTCCTACTGGTACTCTGTCTCCAGTGGAAATCACTAATACAAGAACTGCAACCTCAGTTTTCATCCAGACCTTCACGGTTCCTGGTACCCTACTTACCTGGGCTCACCACTAAACCTCAGACACTATTATAGCTAAGCTGTGAGATCAGTAAGGATTCAGCAAGTACATCTAGACACCACTGAAAACTGGGGCAAAGAATAAGGGTTCAAACAATAAATGGGAAGAAGCTAGGGGACAAAACACGATGTCTAATTTTCCTATACTTTAATGTAAAAGGCAACCTAAACAGGACAATTTTTCCAATAAGCATCCCTTCCTTTTGCCATATTTAACTCCATTACTCTGAAGTACAATGCCCTCAACCTTTTCCCATATATTACATAGGGAGTCTATATTGTGGTGGTATGGGGTATAAGAGCTTTTAAACCTGACACTTGCAATCTGCACCCCTTATCATGCAGAAAGCTGTGAAGTCAGGGGAAACAATCTGTGAACTAATTGATGTGAACTACAAGGCTGAAGACCTTCTTCCTCATACTGTAAACACAGAAGTGGTGCAAGCACATCAATCTTTGCAGACAAATCTGTGCTCGCACATCTCTTGTTTCTGGGTGTATATGATGAGCCAAACATGAGATAAAACATGAAGATTTAATGCACAAAATACTCTAGAAGAGAAACAAAACATCTTTACTAGACTGTCTCTACAGACTTTTAAACTATAATGCATACTGGTGCTGAAAGGCCAACAATGGAAAGCTCATGCATGAAACTCCTGGAAATACATTACAACATGTAGTACGGCAACTCTGATGACTCAATAACATTTAGTACTGTAATGCTTTGCTCTAGCATGATACCGATGATGGAATTTGCAAACCCAAAGTTCTGAAACTTTTACATAAAACTGAAAATCTAAATGCGTACATAATGTATAAGCAACTTCCCTCAATTCAGAAAGCAACTGAAGCATTACTTACATCTGACAAATCAAAGTGCACATGCTTCACTGACAAAGGTTGATTATAACATTACTCTTCAACAATGTCTGTTTATAGTAAACTCTTGGTTAACCGGCACCCATGGGGATTGGTAGATGCCGGATAAAAAGTATACAAGGCCTCCAGGGACAGGACTTCCTTTGGTTCCACTGTTCTGAAGAACATTCTCCCATGAGCCACCCGAGAAACATGGTGCTTGGGACGCTACCCATCAGTAAGAATGAACAGTGAGATAGAACAACTTCACATAAAGAAGTTATGTACTCACCATAACGTTCCATGTGAGTTGTTCATCTTGCCTTCATTCTTACGTCCCACCCTCCAATGCCCATCCAGTCTACTTGAAGTCCGAGACCGCTCTTATTTATGGTGTATTGTCTCTTATCCAATTCTTAGAGTGGCATATTAATAGTCATAGGTAGCCAGTTGGCAGCAAACAAGATCTGAGGGAAGATCAAGGTGCATCTTGGGCTAGGGAGTTGGCCTCGAGCTGGTTGAAGACCTCAAGCTTTTCCAGTCGGGCGTGTTGGAGCAGAGGTTCAGCTCCAAACCAACCAGAATAGGTCTCCAGTCTTCTGTTTTCTTTGGAACTAAAAAGAACCTCGAGTAAGTTCCGGATCCTCTCTGGTCTGCTGGGACTGGTTGGATGACTCTTTATTTCTGGCAATCTTTGGACCTCTACGGCTGCTTGTTCCCTGTGACTGGGTGTAATGTCTAGGATTCTTTTCACAAGAGGGGGGCAATGTGAGAAAGGGAATTGAGTATCCTCTGGATATGATACTTTGTACCCAGCTGTCTTTTGTTATTTTTAGCTAGGCGACTGGGTACAAGGAAAGGTGTCCCTCGACTGCCTCCAGAGACGGACAGTCGGGCCTCCTCTCAGGAGGGCTGATAGGGCTTCCCAAACAACTGATCTCGGTCTCCCTGATTCTGCGGACTCCCTCTGCCATATGAACGGCATCTTCCATGATTCCCCCTCCTCTGGCTCTAGAAGGGGATTCACCATGAGTGTCCTGGAAAGATCCTTGAGATTTATGGAACAACATCTTTCCCAACCCCCTCTCTTTGTGGTAGGGTCTACTTGGGGTAGAAAAACATACTCTGATGGCAGACAAAGTCCTTCCATCTTTCTCACTCCTGTTAAGTGTTTCCTTCACTCAAAAGGAGTGTTAATAAAGGAAGACTTAAAGGGTTCTGCAAAGGAACATAGGCGCATCCAGGAATGTCTCCTAAGGGCAATTCCTGTACCTACTGCTCTGCTCTTTCCATCAGCTGCGTATGACACCAAATGCATGGAAGAGTTCACAACAGAATTAAGAGTAGAGAGATGGGAAGTTACTTTGTCAGAAATCCCTGCAGTTACTGAACCCTGCAGGGTATCTCCAAGTTCCTTCAGGAGAGCCCTTTGTAGCCTAGTAAAATGTGTGAGATAGTACAGTGATCAAAGGACAAAAGCCGCTGAACTAAACATACGCTTCCCGTACCTACCCATGATCCTGGACTCTCTATTAGGAGGATGAACAGACTATGAAGTTTATGATAGTTCACTCTCAGTGGCCGCTTCCACCACCACAGCATCAACGGGCACTCCTTTAGAGAGAAAGGTTTTGTCTTGAGGGCAAGTTATAAATTTATTAGGCCTCCTGGGAACAGGCTCCGTGGTATCCAGGGACTCCCATGCCCTCTGAGAGAGTAACTCAATTAACTCATCGAAGGTTGGAGACACCCAAGAGGTGGAGGGTTGAGAGACAAAAGCCTTCAGAAGAACTGACTCATCATCAGTAGGGTTAAGGGATTTCCAGCCACCTCTCTAAGAATTTCTAGGATATCTGTGAATGAGATATTCTCTGAGGGGGACCCTTTTAACTCATCTAAGTCAGTATCCGAAGTGACGGATTCCTGTGGGGAGTCCAGATGCTTCCTCTTGCAAAGTCTCTTCCTGGGAACCTCTTCAGTGGGAGCTTCTAGAAAGGTCTTGGAAAAGCATGGCTCGCCCAATGGGGCTTCCTAAGGCTCAGGATCTCTACACTTTAATGGAGTGTATGTTGTAGAGATAGACACCTGTGCTTTAAGGGAGGGAGCTGCTGGTACTGATGGAGTGGTTGTCGACGTGGACATTGCCCTCCTCATGGCCTCGAAGGCCCCTCGGCCCCGACATGAGGAATCCCCTGGATTCGAGGATTCAAGGGACTCTCCCAGCACCAGGACAGAGGGCTCTGAGCCTGAGGTCAGAGCCAAGCTCACTCGAGCCAAGGCCCCGAGAGGCAAAATCAGAACCGACAAGTCGGTTCGACTATCCTCCCTGGACCCGTCCAGACAGCATCAGCTCTGAGATGCCTCAGTTGGCACCAAAGATATCAGGGCAGTCAGGGCAGATGTAGGTGTTGGCCCTGAGGGCTAAACAATCATCGGTTCCGAGCTCTCCGGCTCCGAAAATTTGAAGTAGATCAGAAGAGGAACAGAAGATGGTGGGGGAATATGTGTCAGCTCCGAAGTCCAAGGGGTTGATGCCGATAAAATATTTGCAAGCACCGGTATCTGTAAAAAACCTCTTCATCGCACGGTCCACATCCAAATCAGAGAGTCTGCTTGAGGCCCAAGAAGAATGTGTGAATGAAGCCACCAATTGCAAGATGTGGGATTTCAATGTAGGAGATACCGGCTCCTAACCAAAACAACAGTCAGTGACGCTGACTGTGGAGCAGATGTTGAAACTTTACTCGACCCAGTTTTTGTAGTCGATGGACGACTTCTCAGCTCCAAAGATGTCTTAGAGAGTTTGTCAGTCTTATCCAGTGACTCTTGGAAGGAGAATTTCAAAAGACCTCTATCCATGAGTTTCCTCTTTCTCTCATGCAACACTAACACTAACAGAGTGGCATATAGAACAGCTTTCTTGTAGGTGCACCTCACATAGACAATAGACACAGTCAGTATGTCAATCAGTGATGGACATCTTTTGCCCACATCTTGAGCATTTTTTTTAAACACAGACTTGGATTTTTCTTTCTCCTGATGAGACATCCTAACAGTAATCAGCAGAGGAAAAAAAGTTTTTATATGAAAAACACACTCAGAAATATACAAGTCTCTAAGCTATGAGAAGAATATATCAACACTAAGTCTTAATAATGAGAATTCTAATTATCCAAATGTAGAATATATATATATATATATATATTTATATATATATATATATCTATATATAGATATCTATATATATATATATATATATATATCTATATATCTATATATATATATATATATATATATATATATATCGACAGGACTCAAACTCTTACTATCTATCAAATACTTGCCCTGTAACAAAAAAAAAAAAAAAAAAAGGGGGGGGGGGGCTCTAACTCGGAACACACACTATGAGTTAGGGAGAGACTAAAGGCCTAAAACAACATGGCCAATTAAAACTACTTATTTAAACTAAGTATCTAACTTTGAATATCTAAATATCCAACTATCTAAATATCTAAGCTAAGCTTATAAAGACAAGTTTTAAGATAGAAAAACAGTAATTTGGCCATAGGTGGTGAACGTCCGATCAAGTTGCAGCAGCAAACGAGATCTGGGGGAAGATCAAAGTGCATCTTGGGATAGGGAGTTGACCTTGAGCTGGTTGAAGAACTCAAGCTTTTGCAGTCGGCCAAATCGGAGCAGAGGTTCGGCTCCGTACCCATCAGTAAGAATGAACAGCGAGATAGAACAACTTCACATCTGTAGTTTCTGGTTGCTTGACAGTTGCTATCAAAAATAGGCCTGACTAAATGTATCCTATACTATATTTGCTTGGTTTGATTTCTTCGTAGGTTGGGGAGAAAGGGAATTTATTCCTATCTTCCTTTTTAAAACTCAAACTCTAAAAACGTAAGGTATGTTTCTGCGAGGTAGGGAACAAAGTGCAACACATGAAAATTGTACTGTATTTCTTTGATTTTTTTTCTGGTTGCTCAAGTTCTGGTTAATTGAGAGTTTTCTGTATTCAGCTTAGCTGTACAGCCCCATCTTCAAATGAATGCCTTACATTAATGACTGCCTTCTTTAGTCTACATTTTATATTTCTCTTGTATACATATGCTGTTATACAAGTGTAGCATTCACCTATCTAAAGTCTAAATAAGTTTTTTGTAATTGTACATTTTCAATTACCAACTTACAATTCCACATATTTTATTTGCAATTTCTTATTCTTCCATTGCAAGTAAGATACTTGTTTGTAAATATCACTACTTGGTGGCTTTGGTTGTGATTGAAAAGGGTTTCTTTACCAGCTAATGTAGCCAGTTAATAAACCTAAACAGAAAATAACTGCAAAGAAACTAATGATAAATCACATTAGCCTTTATAATTCTTATATAGCCTGTGTTATGTCTTTTGCTGTAAACACATGTTTATTCATCCATTTACCTCGTACATCAAACTAATGCCCTGTGAAAATGACCCCAACACTTATAAGGCCTACTTTGTTACTGTTCATAGATAGGTACTAGGCTATCGGCCCTAGGGCCTATACAACCCCAGCCAAAAAGGTACCCTGGCTTTTGCCACCCAAGAAAATTACTTTCCTGTGCCACTGTCGAACACAGCCACAGAAGTGATCCCCGGGGTGAATTCCCTATTTCCCATCCAATCATCAAAATTTTTCTTGAAGAGTGCTAATGAGGAGCTTTGTTTGATACAGATAGGTAGTTTATTCCAGAGTATGGGAAGTCTCTGGGACAGGAATCTATCCTCCGGCATGTTCTGTTTATTGTGGTGACAAGGTTTAGGTCTCTAGAGCATGTAGCTTGGAGGGATTGGGATTTCTTTAAGTGGAGCATGTCCAACAGCTCTGGGTTTGACATAGCTTTATATGTTAGGCAGAGGATCACCTCTGAGTAGGCGATATGCGATGGAGTAAAGCTGGAGTTTTTTGAGACGGTCTGCGTAGAGCATCTGTTTGAGGCCGGTAATCCTCTTTGTGAGGTACTTCTGCGGCCTTTCCTGTTGTTGTAGATGTCTTGTGAGGTACATACCAAGAGGGGCATTGTACTCTATAATGAGTCTAATGAGTAATGAGTAGAGGAGAACAATGACCTCTCTTTTTATAGGTTCATAGGTTTATACTAGGCTATCTGCCCTAAGGCATTTATAAGCCTAGCCCAAAGTTATGTGGCTTACGCCACCCCTTATGTTAGAAATAATGTGCCCATTAGTTTGTTGTGCCGCTGTCCAGCAGTGACACAGAGATGATTCCCGGGGTAAACCTACGATCTCCCATCCACTGGTCAAGATTTCTCTTGAACAGAGCCAGCGAGGTGCTCTGCCTCACATGGACCGGGATTTTATTCCACAGCATGGGGAGTCTCTGGGTGATAAATCTATCCCTCCAGCACATCCTATTTATATCCGTGCTAAGGTTTAAGTCACTTGCTCTAGTGGTTCTGGTGGATTTGGATTTTTGAGGTGGAGCATGTCCATTAATTCCGGGTTGGTCATGGCCTTGTATGTCAGGCACAGGTCACCTCTGAGCAGACGGTATGCAACTGAATAGAGTTGGAGTTTCTTCAGTCTGGCAGTATATGACAGGTTTTGGAGTCCCTTTATCCTTTTGGTGAGGAACTTTTGGGGTCTCTCCAATTGCTGCAGGTGTCGGGTGAGATACATCCCGAATGGGGCATTGTACTCGATCATTGGTCTGATAAGTGAAGAGTACAGGGGAACAATGACCTCACTTGATCTGGATGTGAATCCCTTCATGATCAGATGGGCAATGTAGAAGGTCTTTCGAACCACTTTAGCAACGTGAGTGTCAAACGAGAGGCCACTGTCAACCTGTGTACCCAGGTCCCTGATAACCTCTTCTGTGCTTAGTGGGTTGCCATCTATATGGTAGCTTGGGGTTACCTTGTTTTTCCCGAAGGGTATGACTATACACTTTTTTGCGTTTAACTTCAGGCCATGGCTCTGGCACCAGCTATCAGTTTCCGTGAGACCCCTCTGAAGGATGTCTGTGTCTGATGTACTATCCACTATGGTACCCAGTTTGCAGTCATCTGCAAACTTTGTCAGCCATAGTCCTCCTATGTTTGCCTGTACTTCTGAGAAGTAGATGCCGAATAATAGGGGGCCAAGGACTGAGCCGTGTGTGACACCACTTGTAACCGGCTTGGAGTCTGACATGGCTCCAGCAACTCTAACCCTGTGGGTTCTGTCCTTAACCAGTTTGCAACCCATCTTGTGACATATGGGTTTACATTTAAGCTGGTAAGTTTCTCTATGATACCTGAGTGGGGTATTGTGTCGAAAGCTTTTGCAAGGTCAAGGTAGGCTGTATGGACTGCCTTTCCCTCATCAATGGCCTTGGTAACTGTTTCGAAGAAGTCGACCAAGTTCAAAAGGCAAGATCTGCCCTTGACAAAGCCAAACTGGGTTGGGTCCAAGGTCTGCAAGTCCCCTATGTCCTTGTTTATGAGTTCCATTATGATCCTCTCCATAGCTTTGCAGACCAGGCTTGTTAAGCTTATGGGGCGGTAATTACCAGGGTCCGTAGAGGCACTGTGATGAGGTGTGCTACAAAGGATTTCCTGACTACTGTGGCAATGTGATTATCAAAGGAGAGACTACTGTCCACATGTGTCCCAAGGTCTCATCACACTTTCAGTGTTAAGTATACTACCACCTATCTTGTAGTTCATGGGTACAGAATTTTTACCAAAGGATATGACAATGCACTTTTTGGCACTAAGCTTGAGGCCATGGCTTTGACACCAGGCATCTGTCTCAGTGAGGCCCTTTTGTAGGATGTTCACATCGTTAGGAGTTTTGATTATGGCTCCTAGTTTGCAGTCATCTTCGGTCTGTGCTGCTTTTCAGCTCATTGCTGAACTGCAACACAATTGTATTTGTACAGCTTTGTGAAAATAATTATACCGCTTTAAAGTTAATTTTGAATTGTACTATATTGTTACTGCATTTGTAAATCTCTTGTTCAATAGAAACTTGATCTTTGACCGAAAAAGCCCCTTCGGACTAGTCCAGTACCCCCGCCCGCAAATTTCAATAAATAAAATAAATATTCAACAATGCACACACACAGTCCAATAACCTTTGCTCATATTCTAGTCTCCATTTTCCATACCACTATCCAAATAATGCAGTGCAATGTTCATGAAAGGAATGTTTAGGAGTTAAAACTGATTATTATACAAATATTTTGTCCTCTCACAGACTGGGAAGTATCATGGCTGTATACCCATGGTAAAGTATCAGCAACAAAGTGTTTATATTTAAACCACAGTCATCTCACTAGTGACCTACAAAGTGAAGTGTTAAATCTATATTGGTATGTACCAGGAATATTATTACCAAGTTCCACTTCCAGCTGCAAAGCATTGGCAAGTTAGTCAGCAATGATATGTTTGTGTAACGTTAGTTAAATGAATTAAATGCAACATTTCAACCTAAAGTACTCTATAATATACTCCAAGTACTACATGTGTGTTTCTGTCTCCATATTCTCCACTAGAGGAAAATGTGATACCATCTTTGCACAAACAATATTCCTGAAATGTAAAAGCTTAAAGACAAGTCTAACACAAATTGTAAGTACTCTATGTAGTTGATTGCATCATCACAGTGCAACTGTGCAGAACATTAATATCAATAAAAATTTTGTGCGTGGAAGGTATGGAAACTAATACAGATCTTATACTTGCAATATGGCATTCAAAAACTGACTGGAGTGCTTTACAATATTTCATTACCAATGCACACAGTTTTGGTGATGAACAGGTAAACACATTCTCAGTAACAGAAAGTTCAAAACACTGTTGCATAGGAATGCAAACAATTAGAATGCAATGCAAAAATAAACCAGCTAAATTGATAATGCCCATTTAGTTCCATTACTAAGCTGTGTGTCACTGGTGATGCATGGGCAGCAAAATCTCCATACAAGAAAAGCTTTATGAATGTCAATTACCCTTAGATAAATATAGAATTCTGACCATATAGGTTCAATAACTGCCACTCATTATATTATGCTAGTGACACTTCCTCCAGAATGTTAAGTGGGCATTGAACTGTAAAGCTATGGAAAATGTGTAAACCAGATATCATCAGATAAGTTCACATTAATGCCTACTGTCTTACTACAATCACAGCACATACCACACTTCATACACGAGGCAGAGAAATGCATTTTTGGTTCACTTTAGCACAATGCTGTGCAGCACCCTACTCCACCCCAAATAATGTCTAAACTGGACTCTACACAAGGACATACATGGCTAGAACCCAATCCTCACACACAGCAATATCACAAAGTTACAGTAGCCGAAGACCCCTGTCAAACTAAAAAAAAAAAAAAAAAAGTCAATTTTACTCTCGACCCCAAAAATAAAAATCTGCACAGACAGACAAGATAAGTGATACATTTCCAAGGACAGTTCAGCAGACAGTAAATATTACAGGTTCCTACTCTGTAACCAAACATTTCTGTCCTGAGGTCCAGTAATAACGCATGTGCAGATGCAAGTTTAACCAGGAAGTTCCAAGCGAATATAGCATACTTTCGCTGTAGGTTTGAGCATTAAAGAACCACAGAAGTAACACACACCACCTGACAAAAATTAAAACAGCAGTTTACAAGTACATGTCACGAACGGTCAACAGGCATGAAATTATTCAAAGCAAATATGAACACAGCAAACTGACATTTAAAAACAAATTCTAAATACACTTCACAATTACAAATGAACAAACAATTGTAAGTAAAGAAAGCTGATAAGCTATATCACCAACTTTGCAGAAACACAGCACAAAAATGCGTGACTTGCCAAACTGAAAAAGTGCAGTACAGTAAACTCATGCTTAAACAATTTAAAACAAAATACAAAGTGTCAAAATAATGGGATGGAGAATTCCAACTATTAAACGTTTAGGACACTGCAATAATAAAAAAAAACATGCAGTTAGAAGAAATCCGAAACGTCGAAGCGGTAACGAGATTTTATGAGCAGTATGAGCTATATAAAGATTAATAATAATTTGAGAAAATATACAGTGTTAGGAATAGGCATAGAAAAGAGTCTAACCATAAGACTTCTATGGCTATTCATAACAGTACTGACTCTAAAGCTATCAAAAATGTTATTACTAGGAATTAGAGTTTGTTTAGAAATAATGAAGAATTACTGTTCATAGCAGGTGAGGGACCTAACTTTTTTCAAAAGAGGGCAAAAAATTATTTTCAATCAAAACTTAATTCCAACTGTGAATTTTTAGGTAAATGTTGGATGGTAAAATGTTTTAATTGTAATTTGTGCAACTTTTTATATGTGAAAAATGAGTACTTAAACGTGGGAAGTATAACTGTTAAAGTACCGGGACTATTTAACTGTAAAGTGAATAATGTTTATTTGATTACCTGCCGAGAATGCAATGCTTTTTATGTCGGAACAACCACCTGTGAATTATATAAACTTATGTATGAGCATAAATATGCTATTCAAATAGGGGATGAAAGAAATGCTATGTACAAACAAAGCTAAGAAATGTAATATTATTTATAAATTCTTAATATTAGAAAAGCTAAAGAATACAGCATTTATAGTTAACATAGAAGAAGAATTGGGTTGGTTAGAGTATGCTTGGCAGGTTAAATTAAATGCGTGCTTCCCTCCTGGGTTAAACAACAGAGAGGAATTTATTATGCATCTGAAAAGGAGGAGTTTTAAACATTAATGTATTTAAAGGAGTGTTTTTTAGTATTGATGGTTCTAGATGGCTTGTTTTTATGAACTATTATAGTGTATCTTTAACATTATGCTGAAAGGGCATCATGTGATTTGTTGTAATGATATTTAATAATGAATATGTGGTTAAGCAGTTTGTCTGATAA
Source organism: Protopterus annectens (assembly GCF_019279795.1). Lineage (NCBI taxonomy): Eukaryota > Metazoa > Chordata > Ceratodontiformes > Protopteridae > Protopterus > Protopterus annectens. The sequence continues at coordinate 266,138,156 of NC_056750.1, forward strand.
AGTCTTGTGAATTTGGTGAGAGACGAAAGTGCTTACCAGTGTTCCACTGTGGCTATTAAAGTTTGTTTCCTTGAGCCTTGCTTCAGCTTTTTTCTCAAGTTTTTTGGATTTTTAAGCCTGCTGCTTTTGGTTGTGAAGATTAATAATAATTATTACAGAAGACACCAAACAGCTGCAACAAGCACTACAATAACAGGTGTTTGGGGCAAGATGGATTCTTACATATTTTCTTAGATAATACCGGATTTACACAAGCAAGACCAATAAAGTACAGTTGTTTAAAATCTTACCATAACAGTTGATGTCCTTCCCTTCACTGTTACAGTATTCTTTACATCTGTGACTCCCTGTCTAGGGCACCCCATCTGTCCAGTATACCAAAGCCTTAGATTGCTTTAAGGTAAGCCATATGTCACATGTACGTGCTCCTTGGGCAGCATAGGGCATAAAGGTGATGTCCAGACATACCATCCTCAGAACTGAAAGCCCCAGTAAAAACACCAGTCCATGGAAAACCAAGAGGTAACCAGTACATCCAGAAGAGAAAAGGACCAGGAGAAGGAGGGAAGGAGGGAATACTGCAACAGTGAAGGGAAGGACATCTATTTTTACAGTAAAATTTTACACACTTATACTACATCCTCCCATACCACTGTTACAGTATTCTCTCCATCTGGGAGAGTGCCAAGCCTCAGGAAGAAACCTGGGAGGAGGAAGGACCAGCAGAGCTCTCTGGGAAGCCATGAATGATGGCCTTAGCAAAACCAGCTCTAGCGCTGGAGATTCCATCCAACTTGCAGTGTTTGGTAAAAGTACATACAGAAGTCCAAGTAGCTGCCTCAAGAATAGAGTTAGTAACCAAACCCTTGAAAAAAGCACTAGAAGAAGCCACAGCCCTAGAATAAGCCTTTACAGAAGAAGGAAAGTCCTTGCCAAGAAAATAACAACAAAAAGAAACAGCTTTAGAGAGCCAATATGTGATAGTTTACTTGGATGCGGCTAATCCTAGGGACCTAGGATAAAAAGAAATGAACAATTGTTCATATTTTCTAATAGACTTAGCCTTATCCAAGTAAAATCTGAGTTGTCTATGCACATCCAAAGTATGCAGCACCCTCTCACTGGCATATTGCAGAGAGGGGAAAAAAGTAGGCAAATGAATAGAATGATTAAGTGACAACTCAATAACCACCTTTGGCACAAAAGAAGGATTAGTATGCAAGGACACCCCATCCTTACGAAACACCAAAAAAAAACGACAAGCCATAAGGGCTTGAAGCTCAGACACCAGTCTGGAAGTAGTAAGGGCCAACAAAGGAACTGTCTTCCAAGAGCAATGTTGCAAGGAAGCTGAAGTAGCAGACTCAAAAGGAGCTTGAGTCAATTTCTCCACAACAAAATTAAGATCCCAGGAAGGTGGAGCAAGCTTCCTGGGAGGCCTAATATGAAATATGCCTTTAATGAATTGTTTATCTTCAAATTTAGAAGCCACAGGAGGAGATAAAGGCAGAAAAGCAGAGGTAGCTGATAAGTGGGCCATAACAGAAGAGTAAGCCCAACCTAGCACTGAGCAATTCCAACAAATGAACCAAAGGAACTTCCACAGAAAGTGGATTCAGGTTGTGAGAGGGGCACCAAACAGAAAACCTCTTCTATTTGGATAGGCAGGGTTTTCTGGCCTCATGCAGGACCCTAAACACATCCTCAGAAAAAAAAGTGTCTATGCGGAATCAAAATCCTATCACCCACAATGCCAGTTGAAGAGTGGACAGCTGGAGATGGATGAGAGGATCCCTTGTCTTGTATGAGTAAGTCCACCCTGTGTGGTAACTTGTGATGACTGCCCTAGCTAAATGCAGAAGAAGAGGGAACCAATGCTGTACTGACTAAAAGGTAGTCACCAACAAGATTTTGGGTGCATCCTGTTGAATTCTGAACAGGACTTTTGGAATGAGGAAAAGGGGAGGGAAAGCATAAAGAAATATCCCCTTTCAATAAAAAGAGAGGGCGTCCACCTGCCACACCAGAGGACCTGGGACTCTGGCACAAAAAATAGGAAGTTGTCTCTTCAGAGCGAAGGCAGATAAGCTCTACTTCAGAAGTACCCCACCCCACTGGTGGACAATGTCCAGAAACTCATCCCAGTGAAGCATCCACTCATGAGACTGAGTCAAGGACCTGCCACAATGTTTTGACCTGAGGGAATGTAAACTGCCTGAAGAGTCACTTGATACTGGACAGCAAGATCCCATACCAGGAGTGCTAACTGGCAAAAAAGGAAAGATATTGTTCCCACCTGTTTGTTTATATACCACATCACTGCGTTATTGTCTGTAAATACCTTGAGAGGTCCTGGGAAGAAAACAGGATGAAAATCCTGAAGAGCTAGCAGAAGGGCTCTTATCTCTGACATTTATGTGCTCCTTCTGTTGAAGAGGAGACCAGAACCCCTGCACCTTTAGGGAGCCAAAAGCTGCTCATCATCCCACATATGCAGTGCCTGTGAACAGCTCCTGAGAGGAAAGAGGGAGATGAAAAGGGAGCCCCGGGTTTACAGACAACTGCTGGATCCACCAGTGAAGTTCATTCTTGAGACAAGGTAAAAGAGGAACTACAAACTCTGCGGGATGTGCATGTCGAAGCCAAACTGACTTCAAGAACCACTGAAACTTTCTCATGTGGAGTTTGGCCAGAGGGAGCATAATGAGGGTGGATGCCATGAAACCCAGAGCTCTCAGAAAATCAAATCTCTGGCAGTAATGAAGGCCAGAGGAAGAAGAGTCTGAAAGGAGGAAATGAGAGTTAAAGCCTTGGCAGGAGGCAGGGATGCCAGCAGAGGTGCCATCTGAATCCTGTAACCCAGAAAAACATGGCCCTGAGGAGTCAGAGAAGACTTTTTGAAGTTTATTGTAAATCCCAGGCTTTGAAGAAAAGAGAAAGCAAAATGGAGATTTTGCAACAGGATCTCTGGAGAAGATGCCTGAAACAGGAGGTCATCCAAATAGGGAAATACTTGCATCCTCTTAAGCCTGCAAAAGGCAATCACAGGAGTGAGGCATTTGGCAAATACCCTTGGGGCAGCAGAAAGGGCAAAGCAAAGAACTGAAAATGCCAAGAAGCAACAGAGAAATGCAAAAAAAAATGTACTGAAAAGGGGATGGATCGGAATACGGAGATAAGCATTCTTGAGATCCAGACACACCATATAGGCCTGAGGAAGCAAAACAGGGAACGGAGTCCAAAGAGACAACATTCAAAAAGTGGGAATCTTCCTAGAATTGGTCTCCAAGTACTCTCTTTTTCTAGGTACCAGAAACATCCTGGAGAAAACACCCCTCCCCCTTTGGCACCTCTTAAAAAGTACCCTGAGTCAAAAGGTCTCAAAGCACCTCTGGGGGAAAAAGGGGAGTATTTCCCTAGAAGGCTGAGGAATGCCCATAAAAGAGGGAAGGGATTTCCACTCCATGAAACACCCCTGGTAAATATGGACAGAACCCATGAATCCTGAGTAATCTGAAGGCAAACAGGAAGAGTAAGAGAGAGAGATGAAGAGAAAGAGGAACGTGGCTGGTAAGAAATGGATAATCAGACAGCACCTGATGTATCTGGAAAGGAAGACTTCAGAGTCCCTGAAGTCTGAGTAGCCTTAGCAGGAGGAGTCCACTTGCTACCCTTTTTGTTCTTAGGAAGAGGGCTAGACCATCTACAAACAAAGGATGGCTTATTGGGGTAGTTTCTCTGAAAGTTAGGAACAGGAGAAACAAACACGTTTGAGTTCCTGCAAAGCCTCCCCCTTACCTTGAAGGGACTTAAACCAAGCAGCAACAGCTTCCCCAAACAAGTGTTTATTATCAAGAGAGGCATCCATCAACTTAGCCTTGATACCATCAGGCAATCATTGAAGCCAAAGCCAAAAACACCTCATCACTGATCCAAAAGCAGAAGCATCTGCTGCATTTAACTACACTTGATGGAATGGATGAACTACCTATGAGGAAGTCCCCAACAGGGAAAAAGCAGAACTTTTACCCTCAGAATCTGGGAGAGCAGAATAACTTGACAAGCCTGAGAGAGGAGAGTCAACACATACATAGACATATGGGTCTGATAATTAAAAGCCAAGATAGCAGAGGTGTAAACCTTCTTACCTAGCCTTTCTATAGTTCTGCTGTCTTTATCAGAAGGCAGTAACTTGGTCAAAGGAAGCAAATGAGGGGGCTTGTCAGAAACTACAGACACCACTGAGGGGTCAAGCAGCAGGACACTTGTTCAAAAATTTACAATCCTCAGGCACCCTGTAAAACCTATCAGGTTTCTTGGGAGCAGGGGGCTGAGAATCAGGAGCTTTAGAGGCATTGCAAAATGCATCCAACAAAGCAGCCAAAAAATGAGGAATAGCAGAAGGTTTAGGAGATTCCATCTGCAGCAAGTCATAGTACCTCTTATGAATCTCAGAGACGTGAGCACAATCTCATTTAAAAAAAAAAAAAAACTCCCATCACCCTAGAGATTGTGCCCCGAAGAAATTTCTTCAAAGGGAGTATCAGGACTCTAGATTCCTCTTCTCTGACATATAGTTAAAAAGGAGGAATTTGAAGAGTACAGTGATTTCTTATCAGAATCCAACTCCTCCTCAGAGGAATCATGTTCCCTGGGTCTAAACAAACCCTGAGTAAAGGTGTGCCACTCACCCTGTGGATCCCTAGCAGCAGGAGAAACGTATTTACTTTTTTGACTTTCTTTAATAGGACGTCTGCCTTGTAAAACTTGGAAGGCTCTGACCCAGGACAACATTCAATAAAGTACAGTTTTGTACCTACCATAAATGTAGATGTTCGAGTGCGCATACAGCTGCAGTCATCACACTTGGGTTATCCTGCAGTCAGGCAGGTCCTCAGTCGGCCGAATTCAACATCTAGGTCCGGCATCGGTTGTCGTCGCTTCTTCCCTGACGTCAGTGCGGCAGGGGTATAAAAGAGGCAGCCGACGCCATTTTCTTCAGTTTTTCTTACCCCAGATGTCAGGTGCCCCCAGAAAGGAAGGCAATACATGATGTTATGCAAACATACATAAGTAGATAAATCAAAACAGTAGTTGCAAGCAAATACACCATAAAGGAATACCCCAAATAGGTTGTATGTTAAGGGTGTTTGTCATAAGCCCTGTCCTAAGAGGGGATGGAGGGAGGGTAACCTGGACTGCAGCTGTATGCACACTCGAACATGTACATTTATGGTAGGTACAAAACTGTACTATGTTCATCGTGCATACAGCTGCAGTCATCACACTTGGGTAGAATCCCAAAGCTAAGTAAGGGTGGCTGGTACTAAGCGGAATTTGGAGGGGCTAGAATGCCCTGCAGGACTGCTGTGGCAAAGCCCGCTCTAGATTTTGAGTATAGTGGAAGGTGGTAGTGCTTGGTGAAAGTGTGCACTGAACTCCACGTAGCTGCTTCCAAAATGTCCTTGGTAGGGACCCCCCTGAGGAAAGCTGTTGAGGTAGCTGTAGCCCTGGTGGAGTGGGATCTGATGTATACAGGCACTGATTTTCCATGAAATGAGTAACAAAAGCGTATGCAGTGGGTTATCCATTTTGAAATAGTTTGTTTGGAAATAGCCTTTCCTTGAGCACCTGTAGCATAGGACACAAAGAGCTGCTCAGATTTTCTGAATGACTTTGTTCTGTCCAAGTAATAACGAAATTGCCTGTGAATATCCAAGGAGTGTAGTAGCCTCTCCCCTTTGTTCTGTGGATTTGGATAAAAGGTAGGTAAATGAATAGTCTGATTCAAAGCCACACTGGATATTACCTTTGGCATGAAGGTAGGGTTGGTTCGTAAGGAAACCCTGTCCTGATGTAAAATGATGAATGGTTGCACAGCCATGAGGGCCTGTAGCTCCGAAACCCTGCATGCTGAGGTAATAGCCAGAAGCAAGGCTGTTTTCCACGACAAGTATTGTAGTTCTGCTGAAGAAGCCGGTTCAAAAGGAGGCAGTGTCAGCTTCTCCAATACGAAGTTGAGGTCCCAAGCTGGAGCTGGTGGTTTCCGTGGGGGGTTTATGTTTTTTGCCCCTCTGAGGAACTGCCTTAATAGAGAATGTGAGAATAAAGGAGGATCCGTATTGTATTGTGCTGAAATGGCTGAAACGTGGATCTTGATGGAAGAGAAGGAAAGACCACTGTTTAACATCTCAGCTAGGTACTGTAAAATCTGAGGTATATTTATTACCCAAGGATTCTGGCCCTTTGCTCGATTCCAGGAACAAAATTGTTTCCATTTGGTGGAGTAGGTTTTTCTAGTAGAGGGTCTCCTGGCCTCCAAGATGACATCCTGTACCTCCTTGGAGAGGAGAGTCTGTTGGCAAATTAAGGTATTTTCCATGCAGCTAGATTTAGAGTTCTGAGCTGGCTGTGAAGGGTCTTGTAGTTGTGCTGGGACAACAGAAGAGGAACTTGAGGTAGGATCCATGGTGGGGAGTGTGACAGGCTCTTTAGAAGAGGATACCAGTGCTGTCGTGGCCAGTCTGGAGCAATGAGAATCATTTGTGGCCTCTCTGCTCTGGTTTTTAACAGGACTTTGGTCAATAGAGATAGAGACGGGAAGGCATAGACTGTCAATGATGTCCAATTGAAAGAGTGCGTCCACTTTCCAGGCCTGTGGATGATAGGTCCTTGAGCAGAATTTTTCCAACTGGTAATTTCTGTGGGTAGCAAGTAGATCTATGTCTGGCTGTCCCCATGCTTGAGTTACCTTTGAGAAGACTTGAGGATGCAACTTCTATTCGTGTGGGTCTGTCATATTTCTGCTTAAGTTGTCTGCCAGTGTGTTTTCCTTCCCTGGCAGGAATTGTGCCTGTAGTTGAACTTGTAATTCCAATGCTGTGTTCCACAGGGTCATAGCTTGCCTGCACATGGGGGTATGAATGCGTCCCTCCCTGTTTATGCACCACATGACTGTGGTGTTGTCTGTCCTTATTAATAGCTGGCCCGGATGCAGTAGGTCCTTGAAGGTCATAAGAGCATTTTGCACAGCTAGCATCTCCTTTTGGTTGATGTGTAGGTGCATCTGTTTTTGGGTTCATTTTCCTTGGATGCACTGATCTGCCATGTGTGCTCCCCAGGCGTAGTCTGAGATGTCTGTTGTGATGATTTGACTTGCTTGTGGTATACAGGAAGGGAGACCCGTGTTTCTTTGGCATGCTTGAGCCCACCACAAAAATTCCTTTTGAAGGCATGGAATGAGTGGTAAAATTGTTTCCAAGCTGTGGCTGTGTTGAGACCATAAGTTTTTTTAGGTACCATTGTAGTTTCCTCAGATGCAGCTTTGCAAATGGTATTAGTAGGATGCAAGATGCCATGAACCCCAGAGCCTGCAGGATTTTCCTTGCAGTTAGCCTGGTTAAAGTGGCCATTTTGTTGAAGTATTGAGACAGTTGCCCTTGTTTGTCTGGCGTGAGGTAAGCCATCTGGGCCTTTGTATTTAAGCTGGCACCCAGTAAAATTATCTGTTGAGAGGGTATTAGTTTTGATTTCTTTTTGTTCACTGTGTACCCCAGGCAGTTTAACAGTTTTATTACAAATGCCAGATGCTGCAATAGAATGTCCTTGCTGTCCGCTTGGATCAGGCAGTCGTCCAGATATGAGAAGATTTGTATTTCTCGTTGTCTGCAGAAAGCAATTACTGATGCCAGGCATTTCGTTAACACTCTGGGTGCAGTAGATAAGCCAAAGGGCAATGCAGAGAATTGATAATGGGTTGAACCTGCAAGAAATCTGAGGTATCTTCTGCAATCTTGTCTGATAGGGACACGCAGGTATGCCTCCTTGAGGTCCAACGTTACCAGCCAAGACTCCTTGCCCAGCATGCGAAGAAGCTGCTGTAATGTGAGCATCTTGAATTTTGGTACATCTAGATATGTGTTTAGAATAGATAGGTCTAAGATGGGTCTCCAATCTTTGTCCTTCCTTGGTACCAGAAATAGTCTTGAATAAAAACCTTGACCTTGTTCTTTTGCAGGTACCTCTTGAATTGCTTTCATATCCATGAGAGCGGAAATTTGTTTTTGTGCCTCTGCCCATTGATTTTGTGGCAGGTTTGGCATGCCTCTCATTTTTGGAAGAGTGTGAAAGTGGAACCTGTAGCCTCTGTCTATAATATCCAGAATCAATTTGTCCTTTGTAACAATGTGCCAGTTTTTTGAAAATAAGGCCAGTTTTCTGCCCAAAGGTGCTGCCATTATAGCTTTGTTTGGCAGGCATAGGGGAAAGTCATTGCGTCTGTTTTCTAAATGACTGTGGCCTATCTTCTCCACCTCTTGGGGCTGGTGCTTGCCACTGCCTAGCTCTGTAAGATCCTTGAGGTTGTCCTCTACCCCTAGGGCATCTGCATCTTCCCCTTTGGGGTTTGTCCGTGGCTGGAAAGGACCAATTTTTTGAAGGCCAGTTTCTGCTGAACCGTGGAGGCTGCACCTGCAAGAAATATTTAACTGTGTGCATAGATTTCGCTTTTTCCTCCATTTTCTTAAGTACCTCCTCAGGTTTAACACCGAACAATACATCTTTTTGTAGTGGTGCATCTAATAACTTTGCTTTGACATGATCTGGTAAGGTTTGCTCTTTGAGCCACGTGTGTCTACGTATGACAGAACCCGTGACAGCAGCTCTACATGAGGCCTCTAAAGCATCAAAACCACACTGTAAGGTATGTTTCCCCACTTGTTCTACTCCATGCAACAAATCCTGCAACTCTTTCAAATCTGATTGTTCTGTTTGTGTCATTTTGCTTTTCAGCTGAGATAGCAAGAACTGCTGGTACTTTAACATATGAAATTGACAGTTTAATGCCCTCATGGTTAAAGTGGCTGACGTATACACCTTTTCCCCCCACCTTTCTAATGCTCTGGAATCTCTCTCTGAAGGTAAAGGGTTTTTAGCAGTAGAGGCCTTAATCCCCTTGGGACCCTGAGAAATAGTTTCTGGGTCAGCAGTAGGGCTTTTATAAAGGAACTGATGAGAATCAGGAACCCGGTAATATCCGTCTGGTTTAACAGGGGCAGGAGGTAAAGAAATAAATGATTGGAAATGGAATCTAGATTCATTTTAAATTACAAAACTCTCTTTCCAAATGGTCTGAATTTAGAAATGTAGTAAGTATTATGTATATTTGAATTTTGTATTCTAGTTTACATTTATATATGCATTAAGGGGTGTTTAAGGTTCATAATGTGAATTGAATGTTGTTTCAAAGAAATTTTCACATGACATGGAAGAAAAATGTCAATGAAAAAGTATGTTATATACATAAAAAAACAGTTGACACACTTCTTTCTGCTTATTTCAAGAATGAGTGATTGCAGTTTTGCAATTTTATAGTAAAAACATAAGTTGTATTGAAAATTATGCTTGAAGCAATTTGGTATATGGTTTAATTAGTCTTGTTGAATCAATTATGTATGCAAATGACATGGATGTGTTATAAAAGGGGTGTTGTTGGTGTAAAAAATGTATTTCATGAGAAGGCGAAGGCCGAGGTACCAGAATTAAAAGACATTTCAACAGTGGTTGCTGGTTTGTGTTCCAGTTTTTTTGCTAATTGCAGGAGGTAAAGAGTCTGGATTAAGACTGGCTTCTGCGTACACATCATCCAAAATATCTAAGACAGGAGGAATAGCCAGGGGCCTATGCTGGGAAAGCAGCAGAAATTCCCTGAGCCTTTTCTTGGAATCTGTGTAATCTTGGCCTTCCCAGTGGAAGTGCTCTCTCAATGTATGTAGGGTTTCCCCAAAAGAGTAGTCCTCAGGGGGGGAGACCGAGGGAATAGACTCCTCAGCATCAGAGTATTCAAATGGGGAATAGGCGTAATCCTGGTCCTCAGAAAGGTCTGAGGTAATAGAAGCCTGGTCTGAGGAAGGGTAGTCTTCCTCCAACCTGGGTCTTTTGTCTGAGGGGGGTTGAGAACCCCTGATGAGTGTAATCAAATCCTCAGCCATTTTAAGCATCTGTTTTTTAGGCATGGGGCCTTGAGAGGGGGTCTGAGGACCCTGCTTTTTAATTTTCATTGGAGCTTTAGATTTAGTGAACGATTTAATAAAAAAGGTGGTAGGCCTGAAAACGCCTTCAGAAATGGCAGGCCTCGCTAAACTTTCCGTTTCTCTGCCAAGAGTGGCGTCGGTATCTGCAGAGGGAATGGAGACCGCGGAACCTGCGACCTCGGGTACTGAAGACGCCGGTAAAATAATTTCATCAGTAGTCAGGGGCTGCGTAGGCACCTCGCTGAGAACCGGAGAACCAGTAGTCGGCCTTAGCGTGATCTCAGTACTCGGTGCAGGCCTCGGATGCCTGTCCTTATACTTGCATTTTTTGCCTAAAACTGGCATCGGTGTATCAGACGACATGATATAAATTACATTTTTTGCCAAAATAATGAACTCCGCCCGGCGCTTAATAGCGCGCTTGTTAAACCTAGCACAAAAACGGCAGGCCGAGACGTCGTGGTCTGGCCCTAAGCAAGGTATACAGAAAGAGTGAAAATCCTTATGCGGTATTTGCTTCCCACAAGAAATGCAATTATTAACTTTGTCTGACATCGGTCTGAGGCAAGAAAAGTTTCCCCAATGGGGTACTTAGCTTTAAAGACGACTTCGGCTGAAATACTTTTCGTAAATCTCAGGAGCTGGCCGACCGGCACTTGCGAACTGCTTCTGCTTCGGACACTGCGCGGCAAGAAAGACTGAAGAAAATGGCATCGGCTGCCTCTTTTATACCCCTGCTGCACTGACGTCAGGGAAGAAGCGACGCCGAACCTAGACTTTGGAATTCGGCCGACCGAGGACCCGCCTGACGGCAGGATAACCCAAGTGTGATGACTGCAGCTATATGCACGATGAACATCAGCAGTAGGGACTTCTTCCCCAACTAAAATCTGAGGAACACCCCTAGGCCCATCAGAAATAATCAACAGCGGTTACCCCTGAACATCCAAAATGGATGTTTGCAAAGCCTCATCGGACTGTTTAAACCAGATCTCTGCCGCCCTCCAACCCAGTGATGGCAGAGGAATCTGACAACAAAGGCAGGCAAACCTCCGGGCATTCACTAACCTCGGGAGAAACGTCCACTGGAGGCTGGACAGCAGAAGAGTTTAGCCTCCTCCTTCCCTAACAGCTGACCCTTGGGGCGGGAAGTTCCTTCCATAGTATCTTTAGGGAGAAGCTTAAGTCACTGATTAGATACACCACCAAGGAGGAAAGCCTACTAAGCAGGGATTTTCGTACAAAAGCCTGACAGATGGATCATGACGCATGGTCATGTGAGACGCCAAGGCAAAACAAACACTGTTTGTGGTGGTCTTTATGAGGAATCTGCCTCTCACACTGGCATTTACCCTTCTTTGATGCATGAAACCCCACAAGCAACCAAAAGACAAGAAAAAAAGAAACCCCAATGGGGCAGTTGCCTGCAATGAATCAGAAACCAGCAACGGAATGTAGGTATTCAGACCGACAATCGAGAGATGGTGTTCAGACTGGCAGCAATGAGGATGGCACATCCAGATGTCACCTTTATGCCCTATGCGAGGAGTATACATGTGACATACGGAGTTCTGGGTGGACGTCGTGCTGCCTTAGGCAGGGAATCCCAGATATAAAGAATACTGCAACAGTGATATGGAAGGACATCAAAAGAGATGCTCAATCAGTGCCAGCTTACATAAAAATACTCAATACATGAAATTTGTGAATTTGAGTTGATGAAAAAAATGGGCATTTTTTCACAACTTGAACAAGAGAAGTAAGAACAAGTAGAATGATGCACAATTGCATCAGAGAGGAAGAAGCTCTAACAAAAATACATATGTTGAATTACTGTTATGTGCAAAGTACAAACATGAATTAACGGTCAGAGACTTGCTTGAAAGCGAAGATTACATGCAAATAAATTAACTTAAATCCAACATGATGGAGTTTTTAGAAAACTGCTATAATTGGTTCTAAACACCTGAAACACATAAGAGACTTGGAAGTAATGCTGTTTTAGCTACTGTATCTCTGAAGTCATTAAACTTGTGCAGCAAAGTGACAAATGAACTCCTGAAGTTTTGATACACAAAGAAAAAAATCTGGTTTGCCAAAATAATGTCCAATATTTCAGGACTTGCCAATGCAGAATGAACAAAACAATCCCTCTCTGCACAACAGCACAGAACTTTGTTTCAATGTGACTGGCCTGATGTAAAAAAAAAAACACACAAACAACAAATGAGGAGGTGTAAAGCACTTGAACAAGGATGTAGAGCTTGAGCCATGCAAATAAAAAGTTTTCTTTAACAGGACCCATACGTTTGGGTTACGGTGGAGTACTGATGGATTTACCTCAGACAGCTACAATCTAGGGGAACTGAAGAAACTGTTGAAACAGAAAAGCAGGCCTGACAGTAATTTAAGTTAAACAAAGCCATTATATTCCTTTTTGAATAGATGAAACACTAGCTAATAATGTGGCCACAATGGGTTCCACTGCAATGGAAAACATTACATGAACAACCTATGTATGTAGCTAGGCATGGGACTGCCAAAGTGGTGTCTGACAAAGTTGAAGACAGAGGATCACCTATCCAAAAATAATATCTTACATTCTGCAGTGATGGGATTATGATGGACAGAAAGTTATGCCCTTGAACTTGATCTTCAAAGCTCTTCTGTCCTCTAATCACATCTGCCAACTAGTAATGTTTCACCTTGAAAGGCAGCCTCCCACTACTATATATGATTAGCAGCATCTGGGTTCACTAAAGCAATAGCTGCTGGATCTAATCAGGGATGAGTGTGTACAAGTTTGAAAGACTGAGGAACTTTATACAATTTATCTGCTTTCTTTGGGTCAGCAGGCTGGACTGTTGAGCAAATTACTGGCTGTGACAAAAACATTCTCCAAAGCTGAAGTAACAGGAGGCAGTGGAGTATTTTCTGGAAATTGCAGTTGTAATACATCATAATACTTTCTTAGGGACTGAGAAACATAACTTTCCTGCTGGAAATAGTTTCAGGAAAGAAAATCCTTCAAAGGTAATGGCCAAACTCTCACTCTTCTCAGAGTATGAATCAGAAACCTGGGAAGACAAAACAGAATCTGTCCCTTCACAATCATTTTGAGGTTCAAAATCTTAAATCTCTTGAAAAATTGAAGAACCTCTTTTGCCAGAGATAGCCACACTGGAAGGGTCAGACCAGGAAATCACTTCTGCCCAGAGTAATTGCGACAGGAAAAGACATATGTCTGAAGTTTTTGTTTCTATTTGAGAGGAATTTCTGAAGAAACAGACCCACTTTTGCCTAGGGATATGCATAGCTTTCTAGTTACGCAGAGTAGCATTCTCTTGCCTATTCTCTCTCACAGCCAACAAGAAAGCCCCTCCCTTGTTCACTTACGACACTTCAAGAGCTGTAGAGAACAAGTCTGACTCCCATTTCATGGTGGCTGTAGGTAGTACACCAGTGGAAGCAATGGAAAATGATAAATGGTCTGAGAAACCAGTTTTGGAAGCAGAAAAGTCACCATTTTGCAGCTGAGGCAGTTTAGCAGCCTGTTGAGGTGGCAAAGGCTATTTTGGTAATTAGCTTCTTTTTGCGGTCGGAGGAAGGAAAAACCAAAAAACATGTAGGTCGTTCCATGGGGAAGCCTGGCAGCAATAGTCAGTAAAACAGGTAAGTAGTAAAGGTCACTTTCTCCCTAAATAAACACAGTAAAATCCACTTCAAACACTTACCCCAGCCCCTCAAAAGTAAAATAACTTTAACTTCAGAAAAAGCACTTTAAAAATAGTTTTAATACCTTTTTACCACAAAAGTACAAAAGGAACACTCCCATTTAAATAATTAAAAGTCATGTGACAATTACTAACGATTCCTTTTCCTCTTTATAAATTAATATTTCACAAATAAAGTGGAAGCTTTTTCTCCCAAACGAAACCTGTCTGTCTAACATTTAGAGCATAGTTATTGGACTATAGATCCTTGAAAGCTGCAAGAGGAGTGCTCTTTAAAGGCAGGAGAGCTCAAAAGGGCTTGATGACCTAACCTGATTTTTAGTCAGCTCAGCTTGAGATAAGTAATGGTTTGGGCGTATGAAAATTCCCTGAAGCTTTGGAAGTTGGCTGGCTGTTGTATCCTTAGCAGGATATAACCCATTTATAGCTAAGGCTACTGCAGCAGTTATCCATATAAGGAACAATTACTATTTGTTTTCTAGAGGAAAACAAGTGCTTGAAAGTATGTGCTAAATATCTACGAGTAAGAGACTTGAACACTTGTTTCATGTTTTGCATAGAATTTTCTTATTCTTTGTAACTGTTGCAAACATTTTGGGAATAATGCATGAAACAGATAAGACTGACGCAGCAAATTACTGTAATGGCAAACAACAAATCTTAATATTCCAAGGTAGTCCATGGCTGTTGTGACAGCCCATCTGGAAAATGCCAGGTATTGCTCTTTGCAAAAAACTATTTTGTCCTGAGGAGGAAAGACGATCATGAATGACATATCCAGAAGACAGTCTAGGATTTCTATCCGGTGAGTCAGGTTAATAACTTTTTTCTAGGTTTAATGGAAACCAAAGAATGAGCAGGTGCTTCACAAAAAGAAAAGATTATGATTATATGGAGGCTGGAGAGGAGTTTGTAAAAACAAGGCAGATGTTTAAATGATGAAATGTGTGAATGCCCTGCAACGAGCTGTTACTGGAGTCAGACATTTTGTAAACACTCTTGGAGCTTTTAACAAGCCAAAGAGTAAAGAAGAAGACTGAAAATGTAAACCAGACACACAAGTCTTAAAAAGCATCTGAAGTCTTTGTGAATTGGAACGTGAAGGTAAGCATTTTCTCAGTCTAGACTTACTAGGAAATGAAAGAGAGGAATGAGAGGTAACAAAGACCGTGGAAAAAGCATTTTGAACGTCGTAATCTTGACATGCATGTTTAGAAAAGAAAGGACCAGCACGAGCCTCCAGTTCATTCTTTCCTAGTCAACACAGAAATCCTTGAGTAAAACCTCCTTTTCTCCCTGGTAGGACAAGCTTTAGTACTGTCTAAAATAACATCTGATGGAGGATGGGAGGAAACAGGGAAGGTTTGACTGACAAGATGGACAGGAATCCCTTGAAATGAGGGGAAGGGAGTGCCACTGCCAGTTGCGCCCTTTCTGTATAATCCCCAGGACCAAAAAGTCTAATGCCAAAGAGGGAAGTGAAGAAGTAGAATTTGGGAAAGTTCTATGGGTGTGTGTGTGTGTGGGGGGGGGGGGCAGGGGCTGATGACAGGCATAGTCAAATCTGCTTTTTTGCACTGTCTTTGGGCTAGGAAAGGTCTTCCTTTATTTCTAGAAGGCAACAGCCACTGCTTTCTAAAGGTATGTTTGTTTGTCTTTTGTTAGGATAGTTTGCATAGTTTCCTATAAAAGTACCCTTTGCTAGAAAGAAAGTTTCTATTATACTTTGGGAGAGGTGACTGAAAAGTTTGAGAAGCTCCTTAGTTTAACTTTCCCCTTTCATCAATTTTCAGGAGTACTTCAACTGATGAAGATCCCTATTACACTTTTGTCCAGCGGTCCAGTCAAAAGCTCTACCTTCACATCCTTTGGTAAATCTCCTCATAACTGATCCAATGAAGCTGTCCTGGAGACAGCATAAGCAATGTCATATCAACACTTAACTGAGTGTTTAGTAACCTGAGACACCAATGAAAGATAATAACTTAAGGATGTTTTAGAATCGGAGGAAGAAATCAATTTTTGTTGTCAAAAGATGTCAGGAGAAACTTAGACATTTAAGCATGACAATTTACTAATCGGAAAGCTTGGGTGGAAGTAGTACAACTTTTCTTCCCAAACCTATCAAAAGTTTTTCCATGTTTGTCTAAAGAAATAAAGTTGGGTGCCATGAGGTGCTTGGAAAAAAAAAATGATTTTGAAAGAGAAAACTGTAGAATCTGTCCTAGGATTTCTTAAGAGAAATCTATGGGATTGTGGAACTTTGTATAATTTATCAGATTACCTAGGGGCTGGAGGCAAACTCACAAACATTTTCCCTTTCTTTCTGACATTAACTCAAGAGATAAACAGAGCACTTTTCTCACAAAAAATGGAATGAAGTCCCCTAAGGAGTACTCATCTGCCCACTTCGAACCCAAGCACTCACGGTAGTAAGGAAGGCTTGCGGATTGCTTTAAACTGAAACTGCATCAACCTTACAAGTGGCACAGAGGCATGAAATTTCAACTACACCCAGTGTGACCAGAATTTGAATAGTGGTTTGGGTGCTTGACAGCACAGGAATGGAGGATGGATGCACTAATCCTAGAAGACAGGGAACACACAGGGCAATCCTTTGTTGATATCTGGCAAACTAAAGCATTCAGAAGGAATGTCACCATTGTGACGGATGGGGAAAAAGGCATACCTAACTCTATGGGCTGCTACTCATTGCCTGCCCAGTCTGATCTGCAGAGCCACTGACACTCTGAGGAAGGCATTAGAGTCAATCTTAAAATCTTAGCCCCTTTCACAACAGCACTACTCTGGTTAGCGCAGGTCTTGTCTTCACCAAAAGAAGAGAACAGAAAAACAATAAATGGGCCAAATAGGCATGCCAAGAGGGAGGCGCAATAGTCAGGAGTGGTACTAGACAAAAAAAAAAAATAATAAAACAATGTTAAAGTTATGGAATGAGACAAATGAAAACTGCAGAAAGTTTTATTGTTGTTTTAAACTGCAATCCTGACACCTAAAACATTGACAGTGTACCTCCTCTCACAAATTTCATTATACCTATTAAAGAATAAGCATCTCTTCAAAACAATTTGTAAATGCAATGTGTTTGTTTTACAAAATTACCTTTTATACTATATATCTGCACATTTTTTTACCTACAATCATGAGTCATCATAAAAACTATTAAAGTGACCTTTTGCAGCAAAACACTTTCATTCATTACTTCTCTGATTACTCATGTAATCCAAACTCAGGGCTGTGAGACAGCAGAAGTCAACCCTAGCAGTCAGTAGGTGCAAACGAGATAGATTAATCCTGGGCATGCCACCAGTCCATCTAGAACACACAGATGTGATGTATCCCCCATGGGCAACTTGGAAGAAGACCAGTTCACCTACCATGTCTGTCATGTGTGTGGGTGGGTGGAGATAAAGCACTTGGTAAAAGCTTATGCAAATGCCACAGGGCAGCATCCTAGCAAATAAATGAACAAAAGAAATGTGTTGTGAGGCAGTAATTCTAACCTCTGTGCTACTGGGTCACTCAGTAGTTAAAATACTGAAAGGCAAATTTACCATGTACTTTGCCAAGCATAGCCTCAAAAGTCTGAAATGTTTTAAAATTTAACCCAAAGCACAATATGTAACCATTTATTTTGTCCTCCTTATGACCATATAGATTACTGTGTGTAAAGTTCACTCACAAAGCATTGTGCACCAACAGCACACTCTGTACTTAAGGTCAACATCCATAGCATTCTTGCAATTAAGAGTTTATAGTTCTGATACATTATGACTATTATGAAATTACTGGGCAAAATTATTAAACAACCAAAGCCAGAACTTCATCTAATAAATGTAGGCTCTTTCCTATGACAACGTTTAGTATCTGCATCCAAATATAATGAGGAATATGCTATGACTGGGTAATTTTAATTACTTGCCTTTATTTAGGTTTAACTGATGTAGTTGACTGATCCATGCAAGACACATTTCAGTCACAGCTGGAGAATATAGGTAACAGAGAAACAAGAAATTACATTAAAATTTGTACAATATAATTGACGAAGAACAACTGTTACAGTGAAGTCTATGGGGCTGCTAATGTTTCAAACATATAAAACATACAGAAATGTCTTTCAGTCTAAGCATATACAGTCATTTTCAGATCCAGATCAAAGTGTATTTTTTGTTTTAGAATATACCTATCAACTTCTTAGCAAAAGAATTCTGAACAAGCCAAAAATAATTGTTGGGGTGTGTGGGGGGAAGAGACAAAAGCCCATCATCACGGATTTTTTTTAAAACATTACTTCAATAAACTTAGAATGCTGCAAGTTTGCATTAGCATGCATTTACTGAAAGATAAAGTTAAAATTCAAGTATCTAGTGACATCAACCTCCAGTGAGCTGCCCGAAAACCACTCATTTTATGAGGAACACACCAAAAATATGAGACAAAAAATCTGCACATTTTGAGAAATTCTAGACAGATGAGGGTGCACTTCAGAAAGATTTTGCAGTTGTTACATAAAATCATCTAAACCACACACATTTTTGATACTTTGCCGTATAAAGGGCTGTCAAACAAAAATGAACATAGCATGCATTTTGCATTTCAACTTACACTACTGAATCTACTTCACTGCTCAGCTTCTACATTCAGAGCATCTCAGGCATGTAAATGTAATCGGTCTTCTTTTCAACAAACTGATATATTCTGACACGTGACTGCCCATTCCCCAGCCAACACAAAAACATTAACAAAACACACACTACAATACAAAACAGCTGCTTTCAGCTCATTATTTCAATCACTTGCACTTCCTTATTTTCTTAATGGCATGTCTGGAACCATTAGTATGGCAGGTTATTTTATATTTGTTTACAGAATGTCCGTCTGGGCCAATAGCCCATTTTCAGTGGAGGCCCACGAAAAAAGCTCCATAGAACAAAATTTACAGAAATGAAATAAAGCCTAACAATAGTCAAGAGTAAAAAACATTCTTAAGAAATTATGTGAAAAAGGAATATTATATAATAAACAACATAATACATAGAGAACAACTCAGAATATATATAATGCATAGAATGCAATTCAAGTAAAAGAGATGACAGTCAAGTATAAGAGAAGACATTAATAAAACTTGAAAAAGAAATAGTAACTTGGAAAGAGTTAAATTATATGAATGACAGGGAAGTGAGGAGATGGATTGAAGGTGGATCATGATAAAAATATAAGGGTGGAACTAAACAGAGTAAGAAAGTGATAGAGGTAGAGAGACAGTTTGTTCTAATGCAAGTCAGCATTTAGTACATGCAAGTATTACCAATCAAGAGCTTTAATAACATAATCTGATAAAATGGATACCATAAAAGATTCAAAAGTACTCATTTTCTGTGGTTTTCTAGGCCACCCCTAAGTACTTGAGCTTGCAAGGCTGCAATTACAAAGTATATAAAGACAATTACAAACATGCTACATCATGGGGTGGTGTAATGCCCTTATTTTCTGACAGCATCTTGCTATAATGTGCTAGTATCTGATATTTTCAACTGCCCACACCCCATATACACAAAGATTGCTACACTAATTCTTGCACCAGTTGATAAAGTAAATGGCCAAATCCAAAGTTCTGAAGATGTAATTAATGCTTATACTTTGGCTTTCATTCCATGGCATCTAGAAAGCTAGCACTGCCTCAGCAGCTCTGTGTTTGTGCTGCAAGAGTGCAAAAACTGTTGCATGGCATGAGGGCATGCTGCTTGCAATATTTCTGACAGAAAAGCAAAGCACTAAAGCACAAGACGGTCTGGTACATGTTCTCCTCTGCATGCAATGCTTGTATTTCAGGAGTGCAACTTAACTCGGGCATCTTATTAAATAAATGTTCTAAAGAGTGCATGCAGAGATTATCTACCAATACCAACTTACAAAAACAGCTAGGATAACAGTGTTTTTCATGCCTACTCCACTGCACCTGAATAAACTCACTTAAGAATAAAGGACAGATTTCAGGCAGACTTGCACGGCTTGTAAAGTACTTAAAAACTCGAAGAACATGTGTGATCATGTTGTAACTTTTTAACACTGTGCTGTACAGCAGAAATGTGAGAGATAATACACTATGCCCACTGTCCGCTGTCCCCAGAATAAAAGACCATTTATAACACCTGTTGGAGCCAAATGGAAGTTGGTTTTACAGCTGAAGCTTCATAACTGGTTACTTTTTATTTCAGAAAGCCACTGCAAATGAGTTCTTGCATTTCTGTAATGTCTAGATATACTGGAAATACAGATCAGTTTGTTCTGCCGAGCTTAGCTACACTCTCAGATAAAAGCCTTTATTTTAAGTACCAATCCCAAGAGACAGACAACAGTTCCTGCTCAGAGATAAATACACAAACATATTGATTTCTCTTCAGTCCAAGAAGTTCTTAATTGCAGTGGCATACATGGCAACTGTAAAATGTAAGCTTTATAATGCATCCATAACATGGTATGGAAATTAACTGGGAAAGTAACAACATCAAAAAATATCAGCATGGCTGCATCTGAGTACAGAATCCATTACGGTACTTGCTGCTGGCATGCTCGCTGTTTAATTTGTAGGAAAGCTCAGATCATACTCCAGTACAATAGAGCACAACAAAGTGCCAGTTACTGCTCATTACCAGTGCCTAATTAGTTATACTGCCCCTTTGAAATGTGGAGTACATTACACAGTGGAAGCACAGTAGTTAGAGCTCGTATCATTATATGCATAAATGAGCTACACAGCTGGAGAAAACACATTATCTCTGTATCTGCAGAGGTATGCCACTAGTCGCTGTGGCAATTTTTATATTTAACTTTTGGGCATCCATTAAAGAAATACAGCTGGCAGCTGGTACTACTGTATAGTCTGGGAAAAAGGGGCACAGCTGGAGAACCTGTGCCAAGCCTTTCCCAGGAGTGTCTGTGTGGTTGTATAAACTCTTCCCAAAGTGTGTGTGTGTGTGTGTGTGTGTGTGTGTGTGTGTGTGTGTGTGAACTACTTGGGCAGGGACAAGGAGCACTGGTTGGACAGTGTGTGCTGGAGGTTCTAGCTTGCCCACTAGGCTGAGATCTGGACCCTATAGCTGTGCCTGTGGGGAGTCTTATTGGGGACCTGGAGAGCAGGGGAGTGACCAGCCCCGTACTGACTGTGATCTCTGTGTGCTCTTAAGGGAAATTGCACTTTACTGTGTGTATTTGTTATCCTTTCCTCCTATATGAGACTCCCTTCACTGGTGTTAGTGGTGAGGATTGAGGCTCCTTGACTGCTGGGCCAGGGCACGGGCATCACAACTTCTATCAAATTCTCTTCCATGACTTCCTCTCTAAACATTTATTTATTTTACATTTGTTTATCAGGAAAGTCTGACTGGGTAGTACCCATTTTCAGCAGAGGCCTGGGAGAAAAGCTCCACATAGTGTCATTACAGAAACATAAATGCAAAATTTCATAACAAACATAGACATGTAACATCTTGATGCAATTCAGAATACAAAGCAGGGACAGATAATTACAATACTAAAACAAAATGGTACACAGGTAGTACTAGCTGAAATTGTAACCAGTTGGAGTAGAAAATATTGTACAAAATATGAGCCTCAAATCCAGTGTTAGTCTATGCTCCATGCTTGCATTTGATTGAATGGTGTTTGAAGTAATTAATTATAGACAGCTTAAGTAGTTAGTGATGATAGATGAAGCAGAGATTATGTCAAGATCTTACAGTGACATTACACAGTATATACCAGAAGTCTGTTTTCCCTCACTTCATATAATTCCTTTGTACTAGACTACCTTACCTTTAATTTCTCTACAACCTGTCTAAAATTTCTCTAAATATTAAATGATCATATAACTTATTGATTCTTAACAAATGTTATGTCTAATTTGTTATAATATAAACTGTAGATGTTTTTGTTTTATTTTTGAAGATTGTACAATTACTGTTCTTAAAATCTTCTTTTTCTTTCGGCTGCTCCCATTAGGGGTCGCCACACCAGTCATCTGTTTCCATTTCTTCCTGCCCTCTGCGTCTTGTTCTGTCGCACCAACCACCTGCATGTCCTCTCTCATCACCACATAAATAAACCTTATCTTAGGCCTTCCTCTTACCTGGCAGTTCCACCCCTAGCATCCTTCTCCCAATATACACTGCATCCCTCCTCAGCACATATCCAAACCAATGCAATCTCGCCTCTCTGGCTTTGTCTCCAAACCGTCCAACCTGATCTGACCCTGTAATATACTCATTTCTAATCGTATTCATCCTCGTCACACCCAATGCAAATCTTAAACATCTTTAACTCTGACACCTCTAGCTCTGACTCCTGTCTTTTTGTCAGTGCCACCATCTCCAACCCATATAACATAGCTGATCTCGCTACCATCTTCTAGACCTTCTCTTTCATTCTTACAGGTTCCAGTCTGTCACAAATTACTCAACACTCTTCTCCACCCACTCTACCCTGCCTGCACTCTCTTTCTTCACCTCTCTTCCACACCCAACATTACTCTGAACTGCTGATCCCAAATATTTAAAACTCATCCATCTTTGCCAACTCTACACCCTGCATCCTCACCATTCCTCTGTCCTCCCTGTCATTCACACAAATATATTCTTAGTCCTGCTGACCTTCATTCCTCACCTCTCTAGAGCATATCACCACTTCTCCAGGATCTCCTCAACCTGCTCCCTACTATCACTACAAATCACAATGTCATCCGCAAATATCATAGTCCATGGGGACTCCTGTCTGATCTTGCCTGTCAACCTATCGTCACTGCAAATAAGAAAGGGTTCAGAGCTGATCCATGATGTAATCCCACCTCCACCTAGAACGCATCAGTCACTCCTACCGCAGACCTCATCACTGTCACACTACCCTTTTACATATCCTGTACCACTCTTACATACTTCTCTGCCACTCCCGACTTCCTCATACAATACCACAACTCCTCACTAGGCACCCTGTCATATGCTTTCTCCAAGTCCACAAAGACGCAATGCAATTCCTTCTGACCTTCTCTATACTCCTCCATCAACACCCTCATTGCAAACATTGCATCTGCAGTGCATGAAACCATACTGCTGCTCACTAATCAATGCCTTCCTTCTTAATTTATTTAGTCGACTTACTCTTCTAAAATTGACATTTACCTATAGTGGACTCTGTTTCCCACTTACTCCCACCCTCTTTCAAACTATATTTATTCATTTATTTAACTTGCTCTCATTTTTTCCACTTACAAAACCCTGTTTTCTATACTGCTAGATGTCCATCTGTAGTAAATCCAATCCATATAGTAAAATATCGGCAACAGCATTTTTTCCTTTAGTTAAGGATCAACAACTTTCAAAAAAACAGCACTTCCTTACTGATTGTTTTTGCAGGAAAAACCTCCATTTGTGACTGGTTCAGCCCGCTCCATTTGCCCTCACTCCACTCCTCTTCCTTACTGTACCTCATCCAATTAATACACACTAGACAACTAGTCCTTCTGTCTACCCTACTTCCTTCCCTTTTCCTACTACAGCTTAATCAAGCCAATAGTATACACACACTATATTCTCTCCTACCACTCCTACTGTACTTTCACACTTTACACACTAACCTTACCACCCCCCTCTAACTACTTTATCATTCAAGCTTTCTTACCAATGCAACTAGAACTACACTTGCCACTACTTATCTCCTCCCCACACTCGTTTATGGCACTCCCATCCTTATTAACCTCTAAGCATAAAAAAAAAAATCAACACTTGAACAATGCTATAACCAAGTTTATAAATTTGCAGCAAATGCCACTTTCATAACCCACCACTGTATAGCACTAAAAAGCCTAAATTGGTTAAACTACCTCATCAACTAACATATACACAGCTTCTTACTACCTATAGAATTATCTAGTTTCCATCTGCTTGTCCGTCACTAAATACCATTCTACACAACTATGTTTCCAGTCAGTCATTACTATCCAGTGACCAAAAACTCATATCTGCCCACAAACCTATCAAATCTGCTGGGCATTATTTGTACTCGTACTATGTTTTCAAGGTCTGGAACTCGTTACCTGTATCCATCTAGTCAATACCATCCCGGCCATCCTTCAAAACCATACTGAAAGACTTCATAGCCAAAATCTGACATTGTTCTTGCTCAACACTAGGATAAACTATACCCCTAAATGTGAACACGAACCTGTTCATACATTGTACCTTGATGTTCTGCCTTCTTCACTCGCGTCCTTACTCACTTCCTTACTTCTATCAATTTTTCTCCCCTAACTTTCTCTCTAAATATACCATAAGCCTACTTTTCCTCTCACTTCATATTAGAATTCATGTTTGTATCATACTAATTTACCTTTAATTTCTCTGTAAAGTAGCTAACATTTCTGTATTATCTTGCATCTATTCTTAACCAGTGTTTTTATATCATGTCTAACTTGCTATAATTATTTAGACTGCATATGTTTTTCTATTATATTTGAAGATTGTAAAATTACAGTTATTAAAATGTTTTGTAATACTTTGGTGCTTTTCCCCATCGGCCTCCGCTGAAAAATGGGCTTTCCAGGTTATCAGATGTCAATAAACAAATAAATAAATAAATTAGAAAGAAGGTCATGTCCAGTAACAGGAAGGATGTTACCCAGCAAGATAAAACATGCCTCAGCAATCTGAACTAACTC
Source organism: Protopterus annectens (assembly GCF_019279795.1). Lineage (NCBI taxonomy): Eukaryota > Metazoa > Chordata > Ceratodontiformes > Protopteridae > Protopterus > Protopterus annectens. Next base: position 266,162,650 of record NC_056750.1, read on the forward strand.
TGGGGAACATATCACAGAAAAAAAACAATTTGAGATACAAATAGCCTTTCAAGCTAAGGGCAACTGTAAAGCTTTCTTCAGTTATGATGGCAACCTTAAAGGAGGCACCAAACAAACTGCCAAACTAATATTGAATGGAACCACCTATAGAGAGCCAGAGGATATCACAAATCTGCTGGCTGATAAATTTAGCTTTAATTTTACTCCATATCACCTTCAGGTCACCCTCCAGGAAATACACCCCCCCATCATTTCTTCACCAGCCATCATTTGAGAGCAGGTCCTCACTGCAATGTCTTAGGGCAGAGACACTATTTCTATCAGCACTGATAATATATCAGGATGCCTCTCTTTAATTTCTCCAAGTATTTTGAATTTCTAACAGCATGATGGGAATGGACCCCATTCCTTAGTCAGAGTACAATTAAATTCCATGAAATTAGTATTGTTTCAGTCTTTGATGTCAGCCAGAAGTGCTCTTAACAGCACCTGCAAAGTGCCCAGTAATTACTCCTTCTGCAATTTGTATGGGGTTAAATGCATTGGTAACGTATCTAAATGAGACTCTAGAGTCTTTTCTTATAACACCTGTTGCTCCTACTACTACTGGAAATGTCTGGATATCTTTCTTCCACATTGCTCTTGTTTCTCCCTGCAAATCCTGATATTTTATTACTTTGCGTCTTTCTGTATGCAAGATGCTGTAGTCACTGGGTGTGGCAATTTCATTGATCAATGTTACTTTTGTCTTCTTTTCATGGACTGCTAGATCCGGTTTTCTAGCATCTATCTTCTGAAATGTTGGTAATGGGTGATCCCATGTGATGTAGACTACATCATTTTCTATGATGCTTTGTGGATCATGTTTACAGTATTTTTCAGCCACTTCAATACCATAATGTTTGCACAATTCCCAGTGCAACAGTCTTGCCACATTATTATGCCTTTCATTATACAGTCCTTCTGCCATCAATATGTCACAACCAGCAACGAGGTGAGCAACTGTTTCCAATTCTGTTTTACAAAACCTGCATTTGTCTGTTTCTCCCACATGTTCAATGGACTTTGCAAACTGACGTGTACGTAGGCCACTATCTTGGGCTGCAAATATTAACCTTTCATCTATTGGTTTGAATCATGCATTCTACGTTCAGGATGCCTCCTGAATAGCATGAAACATGACCTGTCAGGCCAGATAGAATCTCTTTTTAATTGTAGGTTAGAGTCAGACTTCTTGCCAAATGAATGGAGGACAAACAGTTATCCCTCTGTACAAAGGGGTCTCTTCCATGAACCTGGGGAACTACAGACCCATAAGTCTGACTAGTCTAATAAGCAAGGCCACAGAAAGAATGATCATGGACCTGATTAACAGTAACACAGCAAAGCTACAGATAATGGACTCTATCCAGTTTGTTTCTGTCAAAGGCAGGTAATGTCTACTTAACCTGGCAGACTTCTTTGAGAAGGTCACTAAAGCTGTGTGTGAGGTCAAAAGAGTACACACTATCTACCTGAACCTAGCCAAGGCATTTAACACAAAACCTCACTTGTGCATTGTAGATAAAATTAAAACATAGGCATAACTCTATAAGTCACATGATGACTAGCCAACTGGGTCACAGACAGAATATGTTAGGATAGGGGAATCCACCTTCATAAAGAGGCCAGTCATTGGCAGAGATCCATAGGGATTGGATCAGGGGGCCCACCTTTTTAGTATCTACTTCCCCAAATGGAATGTAAATTTCAAGCGCCTCTTGCTGACCATGTTTGCAGATGATGACAAACTAGGCATGGTCACTGAATCCCATAAAGATGCAGAAGACCTTTAAGAGAGTCTGATGCAGACAAACTGATTCCACAACCATGGACTAAACCTCAATACAAAACATGCATAATAGTACCCTTTTGAAAGATGGCCATCCCTGAAAATTATCACTTTGATAATACACCCCTAAAAGTAGACCCAGTGGTTAAGAATCTGGAAACACATGTTGAGAGTAAACTTACCTTTAACCACAGTGTGTCTACTTTGGTGAGAAAAATCATTCTACTTTGCACAACTTATAAGTAAGGGTATGGTATACAAGTACAAGAAGGTCTTTGTTTCATTGTACTCAGCTATCATCACACCAGTAGTCATCAAGTATAACATGCCCTTCAGCAAGTACCTGGCCAGACACCTGAAGCAGCTTGAGAGATCCCAGAAGTTCCACATAAAAAAGAAGATAGGGAGTAAAGAAAAAAATCCTATGTGGACCATCTCAAAGCCCTATCATTGTAATCAGTCTTCTAAAGACTTCTGCATGGTGATGCAGGCATAGACTACAAGGCATTCTCTGTTCCTACACTGATGGATTTGTTGCTTATGCTCAAAATAAACAGCATCAGAAATATCCATTCCAAGGACCTAAACCACACCTGTGACATATACAGGACATGTTGGAGAGAATATGTGTCTTAAAGCGTACCCATACTAGGAAAGAGGCTTCTCATCCATACGAAGCAAAGCTCTTCTTTTATATATTCAAACATAACTTGCACCAATGGATAGGAAATCACAAATGTGCCCATGGTTTTGCATCTATGTCTCTAATGGATAGGGGCAGCCTGTGAATGCTTGATGTATGGAAGCCTATATCGTAACTTGTAAAATTCCTTGGGATATTGACACATCAGCAGTATTTCAATATTTTAGTAAATATGGAGAAATATGGAGTAAGCTTAGTTAGGTTTAACATGGTTCTAGGGCCAATAGTCTATATCCATCAATGAACCTAAGATCCTATAAAAGCTATGAAAATGCCTTACAATTATTTTCGAGAAAATTATTATAGCAAGTCTTAGTTAAGATAGCATTAAAACTCTCAGTAACCCATAAGTACATAATATGCAAGTAATAAAGTCCAACAGGGTGGCCACTGTAAGGAAATAGGTGACTGCCCAGGGATGTTGTGAAGCCTGGTGACTCAGGTGTAACCCAACCTCCCCCCTCCAACAAGGTGGGAATTATGTTTATATTAAATAATACGCTATCTGTTAAAACTGTTTTTTTTTTTTCATTTATGTATAGAATATTTTTTATATTGTTGATATAAAAATAGTTTCACTGCCTAATGTTTCAAATTTCTGTACTATATGTAATTGTTGTTGAAGTACTTTATATTCAAAACAAAAGTTGTGTACGAATTTATTGTCCACATGCACACAGGCACACACACATGCACGCAGAAATGTGCCCAGCAATCATGGCCACTTTCTTGACAGAGGATACCTCATATCTTACCATGATGAAAAGACTGAAAAAAAATAGTACACTGTATAACTTTCAACTGTTCCTGATTTTGGAGGAATATCCCTAAATTTGCCTCATATTTTTATTTGACTTTCAAGTAAATTGTTGAGAATTGCAGTCAGTCAATATCAATAAAGCCAGACATTGTAGTTTCATACTTCTCATTGTTCAGAAATACATGCAATGGAAAACCTCTTGCTAAGTTAATTAGGGTTATATTTAAACATTGCTCCTGATTTTAGGCCTTTTCCCCTCATTATTGTTTGTTTTATCCGAGAGTCTTGAGAAGAGATGTTGAAAGGTTTGCTCCTTCTCTCTCTCTCTCTTTTACCCTCACTTGCCAACGGTCTCTCTCGCTCTCTCATATACACATACACACACGCATACACACAGACTTGCATTTATTTATCCTTACTTTTTTCTTGTCCACTAAATTAGCCATTTTAAGCTCCATATAGTGTGGAGAAAGTAAACAAGTCCTTGAAACTGCTGATTAATTTTGCTTTATTTCAGTCCAGGCTTCATAGTTGCTTAATATGCTGCCGAGGAGTATTGGACTTAACTTTTGCTAAGTCATACTTATTAGGATATTATTGCACATTTTGTCAATTATCTGATAAATATGTATGTATATATACAGATAGATGTGAGTGTTGTTTATGTGATTGAATGGCACAATCATCACACAGAAAAAATCTGGCACAGCTGATTCAACCGATTGAATATTGCCAGCTTTGTTTCTGTGTGAAATCACGAACAGTGGGGATTAGGGAGACTGCTCTTTGAGTTGATATATACATATATATTTTAGCAGGGGGTGTTTTGTGGGTTTTTTCTTTTTAATTGAGGTTTGAGTAGTTTTCTTTCTGAAGTCTGCCTATATGAGTACATGATAAAGTGATATACACTCATACATACATATAATTAGTCAGAACAATAAAGATATAGATATTTTTTAGGTGTCTAATTGCTGAGAGCTTGTTTTATGGAGTAGTAATGGTTATCAAAGGAGACAGATCCGAGTATTACTGGTTTTTAAACAACTGCTAATTAGAGTCCATCTAGTACAAAAGGTACATTGTGGGAGCATTACGCATTCTGGGTCTGAGGATCTAGTCATTACTGTTATACCCAACTTTTATGATCTTTCACTATTTCAAACCTTTTCTCAATCTATGGTTATGTGCTCTGCACACAATGATTTAGTCTTAATTTAACTGCTAAGAATACACACAAGATATTACATTTTTAGACATTTCTTATGCAGTATTTTATGTATATTATTAATACCATCAACTCTGTTGTTGGTAGAAAGTTTAGTATAATAGTTTTAGTGAACTGTATACATACTTCTTTCTAATAGTACTTTTACTTGGGGCATTCACAAAATGTGATATTATGTTTCATGTCTGCACTGTATACCCCCCAACACTAAGCGTATTTATTAATGCCATCGTTTAAAATGAGATAAACAACAGTTTCAAGTTGAAAAAGCATTATAAATGGTAAAGGAAGGTGAAATGGTATGTTTTACACTTCCTCCAGTTCATCTGGCATGGCAAACAGTTCAACAGACTGCAAAACTATATTTCATTTAATTTAATCAAAGGTTTTATGTTCTTTCTTGAACTAATGAGATGAGTACATGCGAGAGTCTGGTGGTATCTGTTGGAAGAACATGGGCTACTTGAATTAAAAGACAAACTTGAACTCCCTCACCTCCTTCAATGGTATCAACTCTCACTCACCCACAAACTAGTAAATCATCCACTAAATGTCCCATCCCTCCAGAATCTACTCCAACCCTATCGCACCACCAGACCACTAAGATCCAGCAACAAAAAAACTTGCAGATCACTAAAGCCAATAACTCTGCTGGTGAAGAACTATTCTCTTGCACCATAGCCAAATTATGGAACTCCCTCCCTCCCACCCACAATTACCTCCATACCATCATGCACCCACTTCAAAACTTTACTAAAAGTGCACCTAAAAACATGCTGGCTATGCCCTTGCAACTCCCACTCTAATATCACCCTCCCCATCCAACCACTACCTTTCTTTCCACTCCACTAACTACCTTGATTATAGCACGCTCAGATGCTCATAAACCAGTACTTATTATACAGCAGGAACTTCTTCTTGTAACATTTGTTAATGTCTGTTGTGTACTTCACAGATAAAAGATTCTAGTTGTCTACTGATGTACTATGTTCTTCATATGTAAATATGTTGTAATTGCTATGTAAATTGTTAATCGCTATGTAATCCAATGTAACTACTATCTGTTTATTTTAAATGTGGAGCTTTTCTCCCCGGGCCTCCACTGAAAATGGACCTACGTCCAGTCGGACACTCCCGGTCAACAAATATAAATAAATAAATAAATAGAATAGGTGAAGCTGAAGCACTCCATATATATATATATATATATATATATATATATATATATATATATATATGTACATATGTATATCTACATATGTGTGTGTGTGGAGATATATATATATATATATATATATATAATTTATTATTTAACATTTGTTTGTCAGGATAGTCCGAATGGATAAGTGTCCATTTTCAATGGAGTCCTGGGGAGAAAAACTCCATAGGTTTACAGAGAGAAGAAAAATTTACAAAATAGACATTACAGAGTAGTAACATTGATAGATAGACAGACAGATAGTTCTCGACTCTGTTTATTAAACTTGTAGAGAGATACAATAAACACTGAGCACATTTATATGGAAATCAAATCCTTTAACAACACCTTATCTAACCAAAAATTGGTATTTGAATTTTTAAATCCGTGACATGATAGATATGCACAGAGTATTCCAATAAAAATTGCCTTGGACGTACTATCGAAGATGTCGGCAAACATGTTCCTGCATACAAACATACTTTTCAGCAGATTTATAACAAATAAACTGAGTTTCTTCATATGTCTAAACTAATTTTAAAAGACTATCTTCAACAAAGCTGTTCTAGATTACTGCTATGGTATTTTAGTCATTTGGAAAATCAAAGTTTTCAAACATTATTCATAGGTTCATAGGTGTGCACTAGGCTAATGGCCCTGGAGCCTTTACAAGTCTAGCCCACAGAAGTGACCTGACATTGTGCTGCCTGACGTTAGTTCCCAGTGCCTCTATCAAGTACAGCCATTGGAGTGATCCACAGGGTGAACTTTCTATTTCCCATCCACTCATCAATATTTCTCTTGAAAAGGGCCAGTGAGGCACTCTGCTTGACATGTATGGGAAGTCTATTCCAGAGCATGGGCAGCCTCTGGGTTAGGAACCTGTCCCTCCAGCATGTTCTGCTGATTGTGGTAATGAGGTTGAGGTCTCTGGAGTGTGTGGTGCTGAGGGATAGGGATTTCTTTAGCTGTAACATTTCTAACAGAGCTGGGTCAGACATGGCTTTGTAAGTCAAGCAGAGATCGCCTCAAAGTAGATGATATGAGACAGATAATAGCAGAAATTATTTGAGTCTGTCCATGTAGGACATGTGTTTAAGGCCTAGAATCCTCTTTGTGAGGTACTTTTGAGGCCTTTCCAGCTGCTGCATGTGTCTAGTGAGGTACATGCCAAATGGGGCATTATACTCTATGATTGGCCTAAAGAGGGAAGAGTAGAGAGAGACAATGACCTCTTTCTTCCTGGATGCAAAACCCTTGGTAATGAGATGTGCCACATAGAAGGACTTTCTGACCACAGTGGCAATGTGGTAGTCGAAGGAGAGGTTGCTGTCAACCTGAGTCCCCAGATCTTTTATAATGCCTTCAGTGTTCAGTGGGCTCCCATCGATGTGGTAATTATTGGGTACTGAGTTTTTCCCAAAGGGGATGACGACGCATTTTCTGGCACTAAGCTTAAGGCCTTGGTTTCAACACCTGTCAGTGGTCTCAGTGAGTCCTTTCTGTAGGATGTCTACATCACTTGGAGAGTTAATAATGGTTCCCAGCTTGCAGTCATCTGCGAACTTGGTCAGAGTCCCTCCATGTTGGCCTGGATTTCTGAGAAGATGCTGCCAAATAGACGAGGACCCAGGACCGATCCCTGTGGGACTCCACTTGTGACTGGTCGGCAGTCTGACTTAGAAGTCCACTAGTTTCACACTGTGGGTTCGGTCAGCCAATTTGCAACCCACCTAGTAATTTAGGGGTTGATGCCTAGTTTGGTGAGTTTATCAATAATTCCTGAGTGGGGAATGGTATCAAAGGCCTTGGCCAGATCAAGGTAGGCTGTATGAACTGCCTTGCCCTCATCCACAGCTCTGGTGACTGACTCAAAGCAGTCAAGTCAGTTTCAGCAGGCATGATTTACCTTTCACAAATCAATATTGTGAGGGATCTAGAGTTTGGAGAATCCCTATATCCTTGTTAATTCGGTCCATGATGATGCGCTCCATAGCTTTACATATCAGAATCCTCAGACTAATGGGGCAATAATTCACAGGGTCTGAAGTCGCTCCCCTTTTGTGGAGAGGGATAACTGTTGCAGTGTGCCATTCAGTAGGGACAAACCCTGAGGTGAGGTTGTGATTGAACACGGCACAGAGATTTGGGAGCAGTTCACTTTGTTGTTCATGTAGATCACATCCAGGGATATTGTTGGGTCCCATGCAAGCTGTATTCTTGGCCATGGACAATGCAGCTTTAACCTGTGCTGCAGTAATGCTGCATGCCTGGCGTTCTTCTGGTATTGTGATTGGGGTAATGTTGGCACTGTATCTGTCAGACAGTATGTTGGCAATACCTGCTGGCTCAGTATAGGAGGTACCATTGTGCAGTAACTCGAAGCAAACCTGGGTATTGCCATGGAGACTCGATATAACTATGGAAGGCTTTGTGGTTGTTTTTAGTGTCTGCCACAATTCTGCCTTCATAGCTGGCTTCAGAGGTTTGGATTAGGAATCTCAACTTTTTGTTGAGGCTAATGTTTTTCTTTCGGCTTTTTCCGGTTAGGGGTCGCCACAGCGGAACTCCAGTCCGCTAATGACTGGCAGTTGATTTTTCTTTTATGGTGCCGAGGTGCCAGCTTGATGCCCAACCTTCAACAAAGACACACCCTATGTAACGCCACTCGACCACAGCGAGGACATGCAGACTCCACACAGAAGGCGCTCCAGCCAAGAATCGCATGGGTGAACCTCTTGCTGTGAGGCAACAATGCTACCGCTGCACCACAGTGGCTATTTTTTGTTGAGGCTAATAAGGGAGTTTTTTCAGTCTTGGGAGTTCACCTTTTTCTGCAACAGTTTCTTCCTTCTGTTGTAGAGTTTATTAATGGCAGGGAACACCAGATTGGCTTCCTTTTTTGGAGGATGTGGATTTCTATGGTGATTAGTTTGCAGTCAGATCTAACCAGGGAGGAATTGACTATTGGTGTAGAGTGGAGTGAGAGTCTTGGGACATGGTTGGGGACCTACAGCAGGCTATGACCTGAATCACCATCTTACCCAATGTTAGTTGCACCTGCAGTATCTCAGATGTGTTATGCTGGGCTACTAGTCTGGAGGTGTGCATATACTTTATGAATATGGAGACACCACCTCCTTTGGACCTTCGGTCCATGTTCTGGGAACCGAAAGGTGTGGAATGACTTATAGCCTGGTAGTGCAGGGGTGCTTTCTGCTGCTTTAAACCAGGTCTCCATTACAGCACAAATGTCAATGTTCTTCATTTTGAGGAATGCTTTGAGCAAGTGTCTCTTGAGATTTAGACTTCGAGCTTTGAGCAGCATGACCCTCAGATTGCATTTATTTAAAGCTGTTATAGTGGCAATTTGGTGTTTGGAACATCACCTAAAAAGGCACTATAAGGGTGGCAAAAGCTTTAGCTAGTATTCAGAAACCCAGGGGTGACAGATGCAGACCATTTCTGGCAAAGTATCAAGGTCCGTCAATCATGTCATCCCAAGCAGACCAAATACTGAATCCCCTTAGAATAACACCAGAAACATAGCCAATTGTTGAAGTCAATCATTTTATGCTTGTACTGCAGTATCATTCTGGGTGACAGTAGGATGCTGCTCAGGGCTAGGGTCATACCTGCCTGGGCCACATAATAAGGGAGCTCCTGCATGTCTCTTTTCATGTAGTCCAGGGAGGTGTCTCAGGTCATTCACACCCACATGGACAGTGACAGAGTCATACTTGTACTTGTTGTGGAGTAACTGGAGTGCGTGTGTTATGTGTCGGATTCTGGCACCCGATAGACAGCTGACTGTTACCTTCTCCTTATTCAACCTGGTGGGTGGGACATTAGTGTGCCTCACTATCAAGTCACCTATGATTAGTGTATTAGGCAAGCTGTTTTGCCTTAGGGGCTTAGGTTGAGGGGCACACTGTGTAGGAGAGCTGTGTGTTTTGTGGTTTGTGCTGTGTTGTGGTGGTCGAGTGCTTTTCTGCCTTGGAAGTCTCTTGCTGTTTGGGTAGATTTCTATTGAGAGCCACTGTGAAGGTGGGTGTGTGGTTTGTGTTTTTATGTGAGAGCAATGATGGTGGGTCTTCTCAAGGGCTATGTGTTGCATGTAGTGTGGTGCAGGTGTTGACCTTCTTGCCTTGACCAGCTATTCTGGTCTTGGCTTGAGAGTGCATGGCTTCCAATTTGGATATTTAAGTGCATCTCTCACAAGTCCGAGTGTTGCGAGGTATGAGGAGAGGGTCGTCTGTGTACATGAGGCAGTTGCTACACTGCCTCAGAATGCCCAAGTTCACCAGGTTAATAGGAGAAAGCACAGGGAAGTGCCAGGAGGGATGGTCATTATTACTAAATACTGGAGTTGTTTCCTTGTATATTTTTTTTTTTTGCAGGTAAAATGTCACTCAAGGTGTCTGAGTCTGTACAAAGCACTGCCAAACACATTTTGGGGAAACTAATACATAGACCCTGAAAATTTAAGGATGAAGTATTTAGGCAGATATTCTGAAGTTAGAAAGAAATCAAGAAGCACTTACTGAAAAATAAAGAATTAGCTTGTCAAGAATGATGAAAAGAGGCAAGTCGCATGAATGGCTACTACTAATGCTGGTCTCAGCACAGCTTCACTCTTTTGGGATACAATACTCCTTTGCTGCTTCTCACGCCAGAAGCAAAATGTTAGCACCAATCCCAAGAAGAGAAGCAGATCACGGCCTGTTTGGTGATCCACAGTCTTGCCCCAGATGATGCAAAGGGCTGCAGGCTTGTAGCCTTTTTCTCGTAGATGCCTTGAATATCAACCAGACCAATTAGGTACGTTGAGCACAGATATGCACTCTCCAACCAGAAAGAGTCAGGAATCAATACACTCCGCTCCTACTCTCACCAGGATCAGAATATAAACACAAATTCCAAGCTGTCACCTATAAAGCAGTTATTAAGCGTTCTGGTTATCAGCAGTCTCCAGGAAATAATGTAACTACATTCCTTCTCTCACCAGGAGAAAAGAGAAGCACTAATCCCAGGATGACTACTGAGAGGCAGAATGCGGGCTCTCCAATAAGTACTGGTCTTGCAATAGATGCTTAAAGGTAAGATGAAAAAAATGTTTTATCCTAAACACTGCAGTGTGCACTAGAGAAGTTAGATGTGGAAGTAGATAACTTAAGTTTTATCTGTCTAAAAAGTTAAGTTTTAGTGGAGAGTCACTACTTTTGAAACAGCAAAATAGATTGAAAGGGGGTGGTCACTTTTGTATTCTGGTACTATGGAATACAGTAGATGGCCAATAAATTTAAATAGTTGAAAGGGAGTGATTTCACAAAATGATAATTTTGTGCTTACTCACACCAGCCAGTAAATGCAGAGAGGAAATGAGATATATGGTCAAATTAACATAAAGGGCAGACAACTAGAAAGAGAGTGGTGTTTAAGAACACAACAGTAACCAGGTGTGAGGGTGGGAAAAAATTCTGATTCACAAGAGACAGAGCTGTGGTCTCTTTTCAAGTTTTAATATACAGTTAAAAGTAGAATACAAGTAAAACACAGTGTAAAGAAAACCAATCACAGTATACAAAATAGAAAAAGGCAATAAAGTATTACAAAATACAACAAATAAAAATCAAATAACTATTCTCTCACAGCAAACTGTAGTAGACTCTGGGCGAGCCTTTCCAGTAAAGCTCTGAAATGTTTTATTTTACCCCTTAAACAGAAGGTTTAGTTCCTAGCTCCACACACACACTCAGTTCACAGAAAATTAACCTTAACTGACCTGTTCTAACTTGTGTGTGACTTCTTAATTGACCTGTTCTAATTTCTGTCTGACTCATAAGAGACATTGTCTTAAAATGGAATCTGGTTTAACTTGACAAGATTTAAAAACAGCATTAGATCCAATTTAGAAGTAATAACTAAACTTCCCACATTGATCTCCGGTGGTGGTGCCGCGTTGTCGCCTCACAGTAAGACGTTGTCCTGTTGGATTCTCACCTAGTGCGGCTTCTGTGTGGAGACATGCGTGAATGGGCGTACCTTTGTTGAAGGTTGTGCATCAGGGCCGGCAACTTGGCACGTAAAAATCTACTGCCAATTAGCAGCAGACCGGAGTTTCGCTGGGGCGACCATTAACCGGGAAAAGCCAAAAGACACAACAACTAAACTTCCCACATTGTCTTTCAAAATTTGGACTGCAATATTGGACCATGATATAATGCTAGTCTACACAGAATTGAATATCTCTGCTTTGGAGGACAATATGGCTTTCTTGGATGCACAATTATGGAAAAAATCCAAGTTCAGTTCACACCTTCATGCGAAATTAATAAGCTTGAAGAATAAATACTGTAGAAATAACATGATTATTTATTTTCTTCTTCGATCTTTTTCTTCAAACACTTTTAAAGAAACAGCTCCAGAGGTCTTGTACACAATTTAGAGATTTCACTGTGCTTCCTTAAAAAAAAACATGTCCCATGTCCCACATGCATTGCGGTACTACCTCACAGGCAAAAGTGCAGGTAGAAAAATCAGAAAAACAATGTACTACATTTATACTGTCCTTTGGGAGCTAATCCATTAACGGACAATTTAATGTAGAAATAACTGTCCCTTTCGGCATGTACCTCACAAAGCACATGCAGCAGCTGGACAGACCACAGAGATTCATCAATCGGAGAATCCAGGGCCTCAAACATCTACCCTACACAGATAGGCTAAATGCCCTGTCCCTTTACGCAGTCTCCTTCAAACTCCTCAGAGGTGACCTCTGTCTGGCATACAAAGCAATCTCAGACTCCACCCTAATGGGACTGCTGCATACCCACAAGTCAAGCTCCACTCGAGTAACCCGCATCTAAGACCTCAACCTGGTCTATGACATCAATAGGCCTTGTTGGCTGGACAGATTTATGTCCCAGAGACTCCACCTTTTGTGGAATAGACTCCCTCTTCATGTGAAGCCGAGGGCCTCATTAAACCTACTGGGTGGGGAACAGAACATACATCATTGGGATTCTACCTATGTCCCTGCTGGACAGTGGCATAGGGTGCTGACTTGTTGGAATATGGGCTAAATTCTTGGCTAGGCTTGTAAGGGCCTCAAGGCCAATAGCCTAGTAACTTCCTATGAACTTAGCTTCCACTACTCTTTCCCATAACTTCATGCTGTGGCTGATCAATTTTATCCCTCTGTAGTTACTACAGCTCTGCACATCACCCTTATTCTTAAAAGTCGGTACAAATACACTTCTCCACTCCTCAAGCACACACTCACTTTCCAAGATTTCATTAAACAATTTGGTTAACTCCTTCACCCCAATGGAGTTCAGGAAGTTAACAATGCAACTTCCAATGGGTGGAGCCTAAGCCTTTTGACAGAATCAAATTAAGTCCTCACATTTCAAACAGATGTTCATATATCTGGAACCATAAGGGTCATGAAAGAAGTATAAATAGTAAACCTTTCAGCATAAACTAATTTTATAGTGGTAGTATTCTTTTAGGTTTTAAGTGTTAAACTGAATTTATAAGTCACAGTGAACACATTAACGGGTACTCGAGTTATACACATACTGTCAGCAGCATTTTATTCATCTAGCTGAGAGCTTTCATATATGGCTAAGAAGTTTTGTCTGTGTTACTTGGCTATTGAAATATTTAGAAAAGTGTGAAAATTATATCTATATAAATTAATATAATAAAACAACAGTTAATCTCTATCTGCACTAGACAGAGATCAAATATAAATGCAGCTGAGTTTGCCCTTGTGTAAGTTTTAAAAATAAATCTTTTAAAACCTTGTACATAGCATGGTTTTGGAATTACTTGATGCAAATATGAACAAGCAATATTTGATGCCTAGAGGCGTAGGAGTCAACTACAGATGCACCTGGAGGCATTACTTGGATGTAATGAGTTAAAATCCCCATTGCCATCTTTCCTAAACACCTCCATGCTTCCACAGGTATGTCATCTAGACCAACAGCCTTTCCATTCTTCATCCTCTTCATAGCTGTCCTTACTTCCTCCTTGTTAATCCACTGCACTTCATGATTCACTATCCCCACATCATCCAACCTTCTCTCTCTCTCATTCTCTTCATTCATCAGCCCCTCAAAGTACTCTTTCCATCTCCTCAACTCACACTCCTCACTTGTGAGTACATTTACCTTGTTATCCTTTATCACCCTAACCTGCTGCACATCTTTCCCAGCTCGGTCCCTCTGTCTAGCCAATTGGTACAGGTCCTTTTCTTCCCCCTTAGTGTCCATCCTTTCATACAACTCACAATACGTCTTAGCCTTGCCAACTCTCTCTTCTCCATACACCTCATCTCCTTTTACTCCTGTCTACTTTCTTCATCTCTGACAATCCCATTTCTTCACCAACCTCTTCCTCTGTATACTCTCCTGTACTTCCTCATTCCATCACCAGGTCTCTCTGTTGTCCTTCCTCTGTCCAGATGTCACACCAAGCACCTTTCTAGCTGTCTCCCTTACCACCTCTGCTATGGCTGCCCAGCTATCTGTTAACTCTTCACTGCCACCCAGTGCCCGTCTTAAGTCTTCCCTGAACTCCACTTTACAGTTACCCTTTTTCAACAACTATTGTTCTTAAATGTTCTGTAATAATTTGGAGCTTTTCTCCCCAGGCCTCCGCTGAAAATGGGCTTCTACCCAGTTGGACATTCCTGGTAATTAAATGTCAGTAAATAAACTATATGAATACTTTTAATACACTGCATGGAAGGATATACAAACCTCAGATGGGAGAGGAGGATGAAAGAACACTAATTCAACAAAGCCGCACCTGAACCAATTGTATGTGGCAATATTATGATAAATGAAGGGACTGCTGAAAATAACATGGAGACTGACCAAGAAAAGTCTGTTATTTGTACTTGTGCTGGTTTAAAAAATTTAATATATTTAATGACACAGAATTTGATATTAATGATACTTATTTTAAATTATTTTCTAAAGGTCTTAATTTCGTCCCCATAACTAAGTGTGACATTAGTAGATTAGTTATTGATCTAAAGATGTTTTTAAGAAAAATAAATTTAGGTTTAGTTTGTGGTGATATTTCAGAGGAGATGGACTATTCTAAAGAATAAAAAGAAGTGCTTGGAATCCTCCTATACATAAACAATTAAAAAATTTGAAAACATTGTGGAAAAGGAATTAAGACAGACAATCAGGAAGAATAGATTTAGTCCTAATCTTACTTTAGAGGAACTGGAATTACTTCATCAACTTAGGAGGAATATCAACTTGAGAGTAATGAAACCCGATAAGGGGGGTGGGATAGTGTTGATGGATTCCATTACATATGAGGGTAAAATGTTTAATATATTACTGGATGGTTCAAAATATGATATTTCTAAAAATGAAATAAACATTGGATATAAGAGAATATATACAGCATTATATGATTTGTTTTTAGAGGGGTTTATTGAACAAAGTATTTTTGAGTTTTTACACAACAAACCCAAAATTCCATCTATTTTTGGTATCCCAAAAGTGCATAAAAATGTACATGACCCCCCTTTACACCCTATTGTAGCAGCAGAAGGTTCAGTTATTTCTCCCCTAGCCAAGTATATAGATACAAAATTGAAAGATTTAATGGTAAAAGGAACATCTTATTTGAAAGATTCTTGGGATTTTTTGGAAAAAGTTAATGCGAGTACTATGAATAGGGAGATGATTTTTGTTACCATAGATGTAGTAGACCTGTTTGGGTCCATACAACATGATATAGGTATAGAGTGGTTTGAGGAGGCCATTAGGTCATTTGAGGAATTGAATGATGATGAAATATATGTTTGTGTTTATTTAATGGAATTAGTTTTAAAACAAAATTATTTATTTTTTTCAAGGGGAATATTTCCATCAACTCAGCGGCGTAGCTATGGGGGCGAGGTGTACCACACAATATACGCCAATATGGTTTTGAACGCTTGGGAAAACAAATTCATTTATAATAGTATATACAATGAAAGTTGGAGTTTATACAAGCGTTTTTTGGATGATATTATTATATTTTGGCATGACAGTAGAGAAAAACTAGATCAATTTATAGAATACATCAACCATTCAACCACCTTTTTGAAGTTTACTCATGAAATAGATATCCACAAAATTAACTACCTTGATGTAACTCTTATCAGAGAAGGGGATGAACTCAGGTCTAAAGTGTTTAGGAAGAACACTTTTTCCAATTCATACTTGCATTTTAAAAGTGGTCACCCCCCTCCACCAAAAGAAAAGTATAGTGAAAGGCCAGTTAGTCAGAATTTCTAGAATGACTTCAAACGAACAAGATTTTGCTGATGAAAGTGAATTTTTGATTCAAATGTTCCTGGATAGAGGGTACCCCTTTGAATTTTATAATATTAAAGAGGAAGTTATCAAAGGGAGAAAAAACAGATTTGCACCTATTTTGAATAAAGGATTTTCAATTTATGAAGAATCTAGGACTGCTGACTCTACAGGAATAAGAAATGAAAATGAAAAAGTAAAAACATATAGTCAAGCCTTTATAACAGATTTCAACGGGGACGCGGGGATAATTAATCAAGTGTTTAGTAGTGAATGGGATAAATGTTAACATTACAGACCTCAATTTTAAAAAACAAAAGGAACCCTTGAATATTATTTTTAGGAGGGGACGAAACATTAAAGACTGGTTGACAGTTCAAAACAAAGGGAATAAGACAACTACTAAAATAGGAGGTACTCATCCCTGCGGGATGTGTGCACAATGCTCATGGATGGCTAATAAGCATAATATTTTTATTGAAGCAAGGGGGAAAGAAATCGCAGGCAAGATATATAGTAACTGTGATTCATTCGGAGTAATATATATTTCAACTTGTGAGGTATGCTCTACTTTTTACATTGGTAAGACGGAGAGAAAAATAACAAGGAGGGTCTATGAGCACATGAATGATATCAAAAATAAAAAGGAAAGCAATGCTTTATATAGACACACTGCTATTTGCCCTTTAGCAAAATACAAATTTTTCATTATAGAAGAAATTAAGAGAGATGAGAGAGGGGGCTTATGGGAAACGCATATTGAATACCGGGAATTATACTGGCAGATTATTTTAGAGGCAAATAAACTCCCAGGTTTAAATGACAATATTTCCCTTGCCCCAGTATTAAAATTGAGAGCAGCGAAATTGTAAACATTCCTGCATATACTTTCACCATTTTATTATGTATTTTACCATTCATCATTCTTCACAACTTGCACACGTTCGAAGTAGGTTTGTTATTATCCCCTGATTTTTAGTAGATATATTTTATATTATTTATATAAACAATATACAATGTATAATACATAATATTAACATATTTAACATGGAATTAATGTATTCATTAAATTTGATCAATGTCATTTTAGATGTATATATTTTAAAGGAAGATTTTATGTTAAATTTATTATATACATTTATTACATTCATTATTTATATTTTTTATATATTCACATATTTATATTGATATTCATATTTTTATATATATTTAAAATATTTAATGTATTATTCATGTCGTCAGCACGCATTAATCTCTTCATTTTTTCACTTATTATTTACAACAATTATTTGACTTCATGTGATTTAGATATTGCCACATTTGTTTAACAGGATCCATGGAAAGTTTTAGGAATACATTGTTGTAATTAAGCATTTTGACCACTGGATGTAAGCATTGTTCTGTAGATTCAAGTTCCATTGCAGGTTCTACAAATACATATATAGATATTTGTTTACAATTTACATGTTGTTATATGTTACGACCTTCAGATTTATGAAGTTGTAGTAACATTGTCTTTTTATATTATACTATATTGTATTAAATTAAATTCTATTTTATTATTCATGTTTTACAAAGGAAGGAGTGTGGTTTATATTCATACATATTCCTGAGAAGGCATTTTCCTCACTTGTCAATGGACGTTTTAAATGCTTTGCTAGCATATAAATATGGGTCAATAATTAATTGATTTGTCTGATGAAGTCTTTTGTTTTTATGACGAAAAACGTGGTGACTGTTCAAACGTTTAACGTTCCATTTTTTGTGTAATAAACTCTGGTTTGATTTATCGGCTGTCCGGTGCTTTAGTTCGTCCTCTTCATAGTGTGTTATTTGTTTAACACTAATTCAACAGCTACTAGGTAACCGATTTTGCTTACTTAATCACAGCTGATCAAAT
The DNA here is from genome assembly GCF_019279795.1 of Protopterus annectens. Lineage (NCBI taxonomy): Eukaryota > Metazoa > Chordata > Ceratodontiformes > Protopteridae > Protopterus > Protopterus annectens. The sequence continues at coordinate 266,180,604 of NC_056750.1, forward strand.
GGTTCTGCATTGAAATGTCAGCACTTGAAATGCCGATTGCTGACAAGCCAAAAAACAGGCCGGAAATCATGGAGAAGAGTGAATCTCAAAGATCGCTCTTCTCCTTTAGTCTTTTTTTGCAGGAGGACAAACCCCCCCAAAGTGTGTGTGTGAGTGTGAGGGGTCAAGCCCCCCCCCCCAATCTTGCATATATACCAACTCCAAGATCACCATACCTCTGGGAAAACAGAATATCCAGAGAAATGGCCATCTTAAATTTAATATATGCAAGCACATTCTTTCTGCCATTCAGTCTCTGTGTTTTGGGACTTGCTGTAGTTAGTCATGATATTTCAGATGTGTCCTAATCAAGTGACTCTTCAGAGGCATGAATGGCTTATCAGGAGAAAAAATCTACCCATCCACAGCCAATTTTTCTCTTTTTTGCACATGAGGTCAGGGTGTCACTCGACCAGTGACAATCATCTACAGCCAAGGTTTACACCACCTGGTGGCTACCCCTGCCTCAGTGGTTTCTTCTACACCACACACTTGCATGTACATTCACTCCTATGGCCAATTTAGTGTCTCCAATCTACCTACTGCATGTCTTTGGAATGTGGGAAGAAACTGAAGCACCTGGAGGAAACCCATAAGAACACAGGGAGGACATGCAGTCTACACACAGAAGGCACCACTGCTGAGAATTGAACCGGGGAACCTCTTGCTGTGAAGTGACAGTGCTATCTACTATGCCACTGTGCACCAATCAGAAGAAAAATGACTACACATAAAGCACAAACAGACAATCCCCACCACCACCACCATCAACAAAGAAATGTGGTCACTAGTCTATATACACTGAGTAGCCAACACCTGACTGCCAGCCCATGTCATACAAATATGAGAATACTTGAAACCACCTGCTGCTATCCCCTGTGCCCTCAACCTCCCCACCAGCACAGCTGCTTAACACCGTCATTGTACAGAAAAAAGGTTTCAGTGCAGATGTTATCTGTTGAACAAGCAAAGCATCAAACCTACACTGAAATATTTTGCATGCAATGGTGATAACCTCAAGGTGTCACATACTATTGGCAAGATGGTAATCTCTCCCGCACCCCTTCAGAGTCACAGCCACTCACCACTGTAGGTTAAGTGAAAAGAATGTGGCCAGCCCTGCACCATATAAGGATAAAGACCTGACTATGACCCACGCAACCCAAGTTTGATTAGCATCTCCAATGCTTGACATAGCCGGTAGGGATGATAAGTATGCCAATCAAATGGGAAAAGAAAGTAAAGCAGGTCATAAGGCTGCAGCAGCTGTTAAGTAGTAGTAGAGAAGGCCTGCTTCCTGAAGGGATGTATGTGGTCCACACAGCCAGAAGCATGTGCTTGCATGGGGGAAGGCTTTGTAGGCACATGTGGTGATGCAAGTCTCATGGCCCTCCACCCATGGGAGGAGAGAAGTGACAAAGTACAATGTCCTCTTTTCTAGGCTGCATGCGAGGCCCCAAGCAACCATAATGGCTGCTTAAATGATGATCCTCCCAAAGACGATTGTCGTCTTACTGGCTGTGAGGATGATCACCACCACTAGGGAATTAACGGGCTTGAAGGTCAGCAAAAATGGGGGCAAAAATCATAAAGAAAAAAATTTAAAGAATGTGTGCATGTACAGCAAATAAAAAGGAACATAAAATCTGTGCAACATCAAATGAACATTCTCTTTACAGCTCACTAACAGATTAAATTTGGATAACACCATTCAACATTCTGAACATCAGGTATGCAAAACACTTCGTTTCATATGACAAATGTTGCTGTGCACCCATTCTGAAGTGTACCTCGTTACCATATGTTAAGGTGGCACTATCATCAGAAATGTATTTAATGAAGTTCTAGATCCTGAGACATGAAGTCCTTCTATACCTCTCTTTCAGGCTAAGCTGATGGATGCAAGCAAATGTAGTATTAATGGTGCTTATTTGACAAAGATCAAGTTAAGGGGTGACCTCAGACCAAGATTCCTGTTAAACATGCTGCTTTTCTAAATCAGCTCTTAAAAGAACTACCTTCATTCTGCTTTAGGATTTTTACAATGTGTGTACAGCCATAATAAAAAAATGAATGCCCCCATAGTGTCTATTCTACAACATATAACACCATGACTTTACCCAAATAAGCAGAAGTGTTGTGTATCAGTGATTAGTTTACAAGATGATACTTAACATCTCCCTTACCTTAAATTACATTAACAGATACACTTATCTGCTGCTTTTTCATTTATTTTTGTCAAACCTTAGGATATCAAGATTCAGTCACAGACAAAGCCATAAGGCAAACATTACATAATTTAATTACCTTTAATGATACTTTACTGCTGTTATTATGTATGTAACCCGGATTGAGCCTGCAAATGGTCAAATTTGATCTAATGAGGTAAACAAAATTAAAATAATTTATCACAAAAGAATTATTTAAAAAAGCATGCAATAGCCACAAGTGGAAAAAAGACAGACGGTGGATAATTACATGCAATGATACTACCTCAACCAGAGAGTATGTTTAAGACTTTGGATACAAAAGCAGCAACCAGTTACATAAAAGCACATACCATTAATATTATCTATACTTTTCAGCCACAGACAGCTAGATTTTCCAAGCATGTACCATGTAAAGGCATTGTAATTAGTACTCCTTTTCATTAAGCTTTTCCACTGTTCAAGTATTGTAGTCTGTACTGACACATTTTCTTTTCTTCCTGAAACAAATACAGATTACAGTGTTCATACATATACACTTTGCACTGGAACACAGCCCTTTATGTTACAGCAGAACTCTAATCATACTTGGACAGTTTAATAGTTTGTTGCTACGTAGCACCAATATCCAGCAAAGTCAGCCTCTTGAAAGGATCATCTTGCATGTACTTCTTCAAATACTGAAGGAACTAAAGCTGAAGAATTGTTTATTTTTGCCCTCTTTTTCTGCCAACCATCAAGCCCCCCCAGACTCAAGCCTGTTCATGTCCTACAGTGGAGAGTCCCCAGATCATCTAGGGAAAGAGCTGTTGGAGGGGGCATCATTCAGGCAGATATCGAAGAGTTTGTGCTCTCCTCTTCACCCTGGCAATGGAAGCATTTGTGCAACACTCTAAACCCAGCCACTGGGTGAAGGGGATAGGCTACTGGAATCAAAGCAAGGACTCGCAATGCCCTCTTCATGAGAGTGCATGTGCCCTCACTAATGACAGCTACAACCAGGCCATGACTTAGTGAGCTGGAAGTCTGCCCCAATACACCAAATGCAACAGTACCCTTCCACGGGGAGATTGTGGCTATGTCCATACTGCTCCGTCCCACCCTATACCAGGATAGGCATGACAATGCTCCTTTGTCAGAGCCTGTCTGAAACTAATTATGAAGGACTGCTTCTCTTATTTATTCCACTACAGGTGGCGAACCTTTAGCAGAAAATATATTTTCTTCAGATTCTCCACATAATGAAATGTCCTTTACACACACCAGTTCAAAATTGAAAGACTTTTTAAATGGGGTGGCAAAGAAGTGTCCAATTCCCCAAAAAAAGGCATTAAAATTTCTCAATATAGACTCCCTTATACCTGTGGTTGTTCCTCCAGTTTGGAAAGCCTTGCCATCTCTGCTGTATCTGTCATCAGATTCCCAACCTCCTGTTCCCCAAACAATTGACAGCTCCTACAGGCTCCAAAGATAGGCATAAAAACCTTTATAAAACCTTGTTTCTGACCCAGCCATTATTTCTTCAGATGCAGGAAGAGCCACCAAAACACAGTCTTCCTCCAACCCTGCCCCTAATGAGGAGGACAGCAGCACTTGACAGATAGGTTTATACTTCTTCCAGCTTGGTTTTCAGGACCATACATTGCTAAACTCAGATGCCTAGGTAAATTTTGTACATTTTTTTTAATATAGCACAATCCTTAGCAAACCTTCAAAATTCTAAGCCAAGAAAGAAGAAATTTGGAGGCCCATTTCAGACCTTTCCAAACTAAGTGGAAATTATGTGCATGCCGTATTGCTCAATCCTTTTCATCCAAGTCCATGCAATAGGACCACTGGGTACTGAGCTACTTACTGCAACAGATCTGGTCCTAAGCTGGTTTCTCCAGTGCCTCAGATTCCTTCAAAATTTTCCCATAATCCCCGAGAACCTCTCTCTTTAAACTGAGTATGCTGCCTAGTGACAAAGGGTACTAGGTGAAATAACCCAAAGCTAAACTTTATACAGACGTGACAATATGTAAGGGGGGATAAAGCGAGCGATGTTAAATAGAACACACCTGGATGAAAAAGATCCAGTGTTATGATAGGTACATAACTTCTGTATCTTATTTCATCAGACTGTCAGATCAAACAGTTGGGACCAAATCCCTAGCTACCTTACATCTTGGGTGAAAACATGAAAGGACACACTTCAAAATCTAAGCTCCAAATGCAGCTGTGTTTCTGGAAATAATGTCCAGATTATAATATCTGGAAAAAGTATGCAATGTGGACTATGTTGCTGCTGATGATTTAACATCAAGAATCATTTACCTAAAAAGAAGGCAATGCAAGTCATCATACACCTAGTGGAATAAGCCTTAGGTTTCACAGACAAAACTTTATTGCTGCTAGAATAAACGATAATCCAGTTAGAAAGTCCTCTTGACATAGTCGGTTTAGAAGCGTTTTTGACAAATCTGTTAAGGGAAAAGGGAATAAACAATTGAGTACCCTTTCTGAAGGTCTTGGTTCCATGAAGACAGTACCTAAATTGTCTGGGAAGGTCTAAGGTACACAATAGGTATGTGCCCTTGTTGGAGTAATTTAGAAAGAAAACTGGAAGGTCAATAGACTGGTTAAGATTAGATTCTGAAGCCACTTTATGAATGAAGGCTGGATTATCTCTTAAGGTGACTCTATCCTTGAGAAAGACTAGATACGGTGCATTGTAAGATGATGCATACAGCTCATAATTTCTTTTCTAGATGAAGTGATGGCAACCAGAAAGAGATTTTTTTCCATGAAACTGGTTCAAAGGGAGGTCTTGTTAGTGGCTCCAGAAATAAATTTTACACAGAATAAGTGAAAATATGTAACATGGGATAAAGGGAGGGATGCTGAATGGGATGGACTTGGGTGCAAAGGATCCAGTATCTTAAGTACTTTGAATTACAAAGAGCCATTCATGAGACTCCTCTTTTCAGCATTCTTGACAAGCTAATTCTTTGTTTTCAGTAGGTACTGCTCGAGTTGTTTCTAACCTCAGAATATCTGCCCAAATACTTGATCTTTAAATTTTCAGGGTCTGCGTATTAGTTTCCCCTCAAGTGTTTGGCAGTGCTCTGTAGAAACTCAGACACCTTGACTGACATTTTTCCAGTAAAAGCACAATTGAAATTTCTCCAACACCTAGTCCCACACAGGACTAGTTTGTCCACATAGTTGCAAACTGGATATTCCTGACGATGACTGATATTCTCACTCCAACTGTCTAATCAATAAAAAAGGGTCTGTTGCCATGGATATGAACTTTCCCACTGTCTCCATTACTGGCTTGGTGGATATGGGCATCTTGAGGCAATGCAGAAATTGCCTCATGTTTACTGACAACCAGTTAGTTCTCAAACAAACTGATATGGTATGTGAGAGATGTATTTACACAATGTCACTGAAGGTAAAGTTCTCACATAAAAGTACTCCTAATGCCAATAAGATTGTCAGTAGTACATACACTGTATCCATCATGCACAATTCAAAGCAGACATATTGACCCACATATGTTGAGGCACTTACTTGTAACCTTCCTAAACCACAAAGACCACCTAGACAAAGTACAAACAACAAAAACCCTCAGTGGCCCCAAATGCGCTCTTTCAAAACAATACCCACATCAACACATAGTGCTACATCTCATGGAGCCTCTACCTCTAAGCCAATAAGGCAAGTCACCACACAATCCAACATTCTAGTCATTGGAGACTCCATCATGAGACACACTGATGTCCCTCTCACCAGGCTGAGTGAGGAGAAAGTTACAGTCATTTGCTTATCAGGGGCTAGGAGCCACCACAAACACATGCATTCAGGTCAATGGACCACAATTACCAATGTGACTCAGCCATAGTCCATGTAGGAGTAAATGAACTGAGACATACCTCCCTGAGCTATATGGAGAGAGACATCATGGAGTTCTCAGAATGCGTGTCTCAGGCTGGTAAGAGCCTAGCACTGAGCAGCATTTTACCTTCTCCATGGATGATGCCACAATACGAACATAAGATGATTGATTAAGAATTGGCTTAGTTTCTGATGTCATTCTAAGGGGGTGCAATATTGTCAGCATGGAAGGAGATGGTCAACAGACCATGCTGCCTTGCCAGGGATGGTCTGCACCTCTCTCTTCTAGGTTTTTCAATATTAGCTAAAACTTTGCCTTCCTTCACAGTGCCTTTTTTAGGCAATGCTAAACTGAAAGTACTTCCGACATAGCAAATCAAAACCAAGAACATCTAAAGGTATTACTGCTCAATGATAGGAGTCTAAACAAAAAAAAACTGTATTCCCTAGAAGCTCTCTATCCTACAGAATGCTGACTTCTGTGTGGTTATTAAGACATTGTTTAAAGCTGTGGAGAGCACACCAATAGTGCAAGGTTATAAAGCCTTCCACACTTTTAGGACAGCCACTACATAAGCAGGGACTAAAGGTGGAGGTGTCTCTATTTACATCAAAAATAAATATACTTCAAGGCTGGTCAAACAGGACAATGCACTTGAGCTGCTCCATGTTCAAATCCATACATAAAATCCAATACCACTTCTTTGCAAGCTACAGGCCCCCCTCTATGACCCAGGAAACCCGTACCATGTATTTAAAATTACAAACACTAACCATCCAACCTAATACCATATTCATGGGTGACTTTAATTACCCCACTATTAACAAGGAATCCTATACAACACCAAACGTACATGCACAGAGATTCCTGGATTTTGTAAACACAAACTCTGTGGACCAGATATAGTCAATAGACCAACCAGGGGTGCAGCCATACTGGAAGTGGGCCTCACTAATATGGGAGACTGCTGCACACCCCCTACTGTAATGCCTTCCCCGGTAAGGTCAGATGACAAAATGGTCTGCTTTGAAGTATAAATAAAACCTGGACCCCAAGCTAAACTTGGAATATTCTGGAACTATTCTAAGGCTAACCTCCTACTATTAAGTGAGAGCCTGGCAAAATTTCAAGCTCCCATAAACCCAAAGAACACTGCTGCCTATGCAGAACTGTTCCCAGAAACCATGTACTAGCATGTTAATAGCTGCACAGAGGCAGCTGTACCCACTAGGAAGAATTACAGAACTAAATAAAAAAACAAGCCATCCTGATGGAATCATAAAATCAGTAGGCTGTATAATGGAGGAAGAAAATCATGGCAAAAATTAGGAGGTGCAGCACCCAGCAGGATACAAGCACTCTCATCAAACTAAAACAACTGAGAGGACAGAGTCTACCAAAGCCAAATTTGAGGTAAGTTTGGCCTCCCAGGCCAAGGACAACCACAAAGCATTCTTCAGCTATGTCCGCAGCCTTAAAGGCAATACACAATTGTATGCAGAGCTCATTGTAAATGAAGCTGCCTATACTGAGCCAGAAGATGTAGCAAACCTCCTGTCTGATAAATTTAGCTCCACCTTTACTCCTCTCTCCCCCTCAATATTCCCTCAGGAAATATCAAATATAACCCCCCTACTATCACTAGGGAACAGGTCCTTAATGTTCTAAGACCAAGAACACTGCATCACAATGAGACCAGACAATATCCCAGGACGCCTTCTAAATTCCATGAAATATGACTTATCAGGGCCTCTAGAATTAATATTTAACTGTAGCCTCCAAACAGGCTTCATGCCTCATGAATGGAGAAAGGCAACAGTCATCCCTCCGCACAAAGGTGGGCCATCTACAGACCCTGGAAACTACAGACCCATATGTCTCACGAGTCTTATATGTAAAGCCATGGAAAGAATTATTATGGAGATGATCAAGGGAGATCGTAAACCTCCAGACACTAGAGACAACCCGGTTTGGTTTAGACAAGGGCAGATCATGCATACTCAACCTAGTGAACTTCTTTGAGAAGGTCACCAAAACAATGGATGAGGGGCAAAATTGCTCACACCGCGTACCTTGACCTGGACAAGAGATTTGACACAATAGCCCACTTGGGCATTGTTGACCAACTCAAGAGGTTAGTTACAAACTTGTATGTCACCCGATGAATAAACAACTGGCTCACAAGACAGGACTCAGGCTCCTTTTTGGCATTTACTTCTCAGAAGTCAAGGCCAATGTCATTGGTCTCTGGATGACTAAATTTACAGATGACTGCAAATTGGGAGCAGTCACTGAATTTCACACCGACACAAATGTTCTCCAGGAGGGACTGACACAGACAAACAACTGGTGTCAGAGCCACAGAAACTAAATGCCAAGAAATGCATAATCCTTGTAATTCTGAGGCACTATTCCACTGAATGATTTCTTGATACTAAGTGTAACTGTCAAAATGTGTTACTAAGTGATCCTGTTAGCCTTATTACTAACTTGAACTGTAATATATTATGTGATTTATTATTACCATTTTTCTGATTGTTTCACTATTGTTTAAAATACTGACTGTTATGTTGTTGTAATTATGTGGAGCTTTTCTTCCCAGGCCCCCAGTGAAAATGGGCAAATTTCCCCAGTCGGACTTCCCCAGTAAACAAATGTTAAAATAAATCAATCAATAAATAAAATAATTGTATTCTTTGAGAAGTCATCCATCTCAAGTAACTATCATATTGACAACACATCCCTTAGAGTTGACCCAGTAGTCAGGGACTTTGGGACACACACAGATAGTAATCTAGCCTTTGACCATCATGTGTCTACAGTGGTGAGGAAATCATTCTATGCTGCGTAACCTATAAATAAAGGTATGGCATCCAAGTCCAAGGAAGTCATTGTTCTACTGTATTCAGCATTCATCAGACCTATCATTGAGTACAATGCTCCTTTTGGTATATACCTAACCAGATAAATCCAACAACTGGAATGTCCACAGAGGTTCCTCACTAAAAGAAAACCGGGTGCAAGTAAAATGTCATATGCAGACCGCCTCAAGCCCATCTCCCTGAATTCTGATGAGAAACAGGAAATTCATCCCTGGTTTGGCACCTATGTCTCTAATGGACACTGGTAACCTGTAAAAAGTTCATCTCCCAGGCCGATGCTTACACTTGTCAAGGGTATCAGAACTTGTCAGAGATTTAGGATGCATGGATAGGCTTAAAAAAGGCCCTTGTGATCATTAGCCTAATAAATACCTATGAACCTATAAGAAAAAAATACACCCTGAGGAAAGGCATTGCATAGTGTGTGATACGCTAGTGTAGACCTTTGGAACCCTGGATGAAAATCTGAAACTGAAGAAAACTACAAGCTGATGGTAGAGAAGCTGGACTCTTTGCCATATAAGGTAGAAGGAAATTGCTGCATGTGCAATAGAAGTGGAATAAGGATCTAGAAACAGAGCATGGCCAGTGGCCCAGATAGAAAAATGTTTCCATTAACTTTTTTTAATTCTTTGAGTTGTAAAAGTGGAATGCCTGGACATTAAGGAAATTAGAGAAACCATGTGGCTAACAAGAGATTTAGAAGGTCTGGTTGAGGTTGACTAGAGGCTTGTGAGAGGAGATGCAGTTGTGGCTCTAGAAATCATGGGGGCTTTTTCTAATGAGACATGATTGGGAAAACCAGATCTGCCAAGGTCAGTATGCAGCAATAAAGATCATGTCTGATTTGCAGGTTGAGGCTTTCTGCAGGAATCTGTGTATGAGGGAAGAGGACAAAAGGCATAAAGAAGACTAAGGAGCTATGGAGACTCGACTTCTATTACAGATGCTTGGTAAATGCCCCCTGAGGGAATTAGGGCAAAGTAACTTCTGCACTTGGCACTGGAGGGAGTGGTAAATAAGTCACAGCAAGGCTGATCCAAGTGACTGAATCTCAAGGCACTAATGGATTGAGGGACCACTTGCAAGGCACTAGAATAGATCTGCTGAGGCAGTCCGCTAGCTAGTTGACTCTCCTTGGTATGTAGGTGTGTGTTCCCACTATAAAGTGAACCAAATCTAATGCCTATTGTCATATTCTTACAGCCTCCTTGCAAAGGAGGTAGGACTTGGTTCCTATTTGCTTGTTGATGTACCAAACTACCAACATGTTGTCTGATTGAACAACTATCACACCTAGAGATAAGGGGTCCTGAAATGCCTGAGATGCTAGAAGAATCACTTTCAGTTCTAAGATAACGATGTGAAGAAAGTCCTCGGACTGCTTCCAAACACCTTGAACTGTCCCCTCCCCTTGAACTGAGCTTTCACCATAAAAAGAAGTCTGTGGTCACAGTTGCAAATGGAGAGGATGTTACAAATGGTCTCCCTATGAGAACAAATAGGGAAGTCAGACACCAGTTTAAATGAATCCTGTACATTTGTATTTGACATATTGAGACTGAGGGGAACGTCTGTTAGTTGGTACTACTGTCTGTAAAGCATCCACTGAAGTATCCTCAAGAGAAATCTTTCATAACTGACAATGGTGTTGGAGGCTGCCAGGAGACCCAGAGCTCAGCAGAATAATGATGGTAGCAAATCACACCCACTTTGCAGATTAGCCATGATTGCCTGGATATAGCACTTCAGTACAACCTAACCCTACAGGCAACTTACATCCCATTAGAGCAGGACACAGTAGCAGGTTCCTTAAGGAGATCCAGGATATACACACTCGAGAGGATGCAACACCTAAATGTCTTCCTGCAGACAGTCCACCAGTGGAGAACTCCTCAAATAAATATTTTTGCCTCCTATCTAAACGGACAACTGAAACAGTTCTGTTCCAGGACACCTTGCAAAAAGGGATGGAATAAAGATGAATTCTCAATCACCTGGACAGGGGTGTTTCTTTATGTTTTCCCTACTTTCTTTTCATTTCTACAGAACTGTGATAGATTTGGAAAGTTTTACCAAAGATATAACTGGACTACACAACACTAATTCTTCCTCCTCATGCACCAAGCCAAGAGCAACTACTAAAAACTTCTTCACAGACTGGACATGGTCACACAGACAATAGATTTTGATTCATCCCAGCATTCAAAATCTCAGCCTTTGTCAATGGCAGGTATTTGATCCCTTTTAGGCATCTCTGAGGATGTGCAAAAGGTATTGACAGGGGTAAGAAAACATGCTGCCAAAACATCTTATTTAAGAAAATGGAAAATATTTTCTTTTCGGTGCCAATATAGAGGACAGAAACAGTCTCAAGCAGGTGCACTCCAGTCTCTCCAGTACCTGTGCAAACCGATCAGTTTTGGCATGTGTACACTTCAATAAAGGTGAATTCCTTAGCCACTTCAGCTTGCCATCAGATCCCCTTTCTTTCATTTTTGCATCAAGTTAAATCATTTTAAAAGGGGTTTTGCATATCAGGCCACCAAGAAAGAATATGGCTCCTTCCTGGGACTCAAACTTTGTTTGGGGAAAAAATGACTCTACTGTCTTTTGAACCTGCAGCCAGCTATTCCCTATTTTTTTTTTTTTTTTAACTCAGAAGACAGCCTTGCCAGAAGCTATTGCTTCTACTAGTCGGGTATCTGAATTACAGGCCTTTATGTCTACTCAGCATTTTTTGTTTTCCACAAGAACAGGGTGAAACTCAGAACCAACCTTGTTGTCTGCAGAGATAATCTATGTACCTATGCATGAACTGGTTCAGCAATATCCACACTTATGAGGTCATGGCAAGATGTCATAGTTAGGGATATGACTTAAAAAGGATTCTGTTGTGTCAGCAGAGGATAACTGGGAAGAAACTAAACAAAAGATAATGCAAAAAAAAAATGGAAGCCCTTGATGAGAAATGTGGGCACTAAAATAAAAGCAGTGAAAATGTTTAAGTGCCTTTTGTATATATCTGTTACTGGGTACTATATTTTTTATTTGTCTTTTCATCTATGATGATTTTGTCCATTTGCTTGTCTATTGTAACGTTTTTTGTTCAAATTTATGTGGAGCTTTTCTCCCCGGGCCTCTACTGAAAATGGAAATGTATCCAGCTAGACTAGCCCGGTCAACAAATGTAAAATAAATAAATAAATAAATATATACAGATAGAAGTTGTAGATAATTAATAAAGAGCTGGAAAATGTATTTGAGGGCAAATGTAAAGTGGGGATAAGCTAATACATTCCATAAAATATGGTAGTTTATGGTTTTCTGGTTTGAAAGCTGCTTTAGAGCTATGTAGTAAAGGTTCATATGCATAACTCAAACAGAAGGTTAGAAATCAAAACAAAAAAGATAATGAAGCAGGGAGAAGGTCAACAGATAAAGACAGACTAGGACTTTAAATGCAAGTTGTTAAGGAGATCAGCCACCAAACAGAATATTAACATTCATAAAGCAGTAGAAAGTATTCTAAGAAATAAGCCAACATGAAAATCGAGAAATGAGATTTTAGCAACAGATTTTGTCAGCAAGAAGAGCTATAGGGAAGATAGGCAAGTGAGGGGGGAGCTAGAATTTACTGTAGGAAATCAGTAAAGGAACTATTGTACCGGAAACAATTACTTTGGAAAGGAAAGTTAACAGGGTAGAACAACATTAAGCAGAAGTTTGGACTGAACGAGGGAGTGCTAAGTATAATACTAGCTACGAAAGAGGTTTTAGTTGAGCCTAGAACAGAAGCTGCCGTTAAAAAAGGATAAATGATAGGGCATATAAAATATTTCTACATTTTTTTACACAAACATCTGAGATGTCCACAGGCAGCAAAGCAGACAAGCATGCTGGATATGGATTCTGTTTATGGATGAACATAAAGGTACCCTGTTACTGTGATTAAGTTAAACAGTCACAAATCTTACTTTTTAGGACGAGAGTGCATTTTTGTGAAGCAAGTTACCATTTTTTTTAAATCACAATCAGACATCTGAGGTACATGTACACATTTAGTAAGCTATCAGCAATTGATGGGAATTGAGGCTGTCTGTGCAAACAAGTATCCATCCTACATTTTTTTTTTTATCACAGTTAAACAGTTAGCGAATGGGCTTGGCAGGAACAGTATTGCACAGTATATTGACTTGCTAAAAATCAGTGTAAAATGATTTTTAGCAAGTACAATATATTATATGCTTGCATAATGGTTGAGGTACTGAAATGTATCTAAGAGTATGAAGATGGCTATAATTTCTCTCCCTTATGATGCAGCAGTTAGCATTGTTCGCCTCACAGCAAGAGGCTCTCTGGTTTGATTCTCGGCTGGAGCACCTTCTGTGTGGAGTCTGCATGTCCTCCCCATGGTCGAGTGACACTTAAAGACATGCAGGTAGGTGCGTGCATGAATGGGTGTGCCTTCTGTGAAGGCTGAGTGTCAGGCTGGCACCTCGGCCCCATAAAAATCCACTGCCAATCATTAGCGGACCGGAGTTCCGCTGTGGTGACCCCTAACCAGGAAAAGCTGAAAGACATTAGTATCATCAGTGTCAAACATTGCCACTGCACACACTAAGTGACCGTATTTGACAATCTGGATTGTGTGCAAAAACAACCGATTTGTAAAGTGGTGCAGCAAGTAGAACTGCCATCTTACAGTGTTTGGCTCTCTAGTGGAATTTATGAAGAGAGTTCTTTCTGTATGGAGTCTGCATGTTACTCTGCCTCTGATCGGGTTTTATCTAGGTGATCTGGATTTGTTTGCAAGCAAAAGACGTAGTTGAACTGAACTGCAATGCCTCCAGTTTGCCTGTGGGCAATCATGCAGAAAATGTGTGTGAAGTTGTGTGCTAGACCTGGTCTATCAGAGACTGTGTGCATGCAAAAAGATGCAGAAAAAATATCACTGATTTTACTTTTGTTCACATGTAATTACTGAAAGGAGGCATTCAACACTGCTGTCAGGGACACAAACACATAAGCATGTCTCCTTTCCCTAACCCCAATAGACCTCCTGCTTACTTCAATTGCCTCAGAATTACACACAAAAGGTTGATATAGCCTGTGGAAAGGGTCTATATTATATTCTCGAAAACCGACAATGTTGAGTCTAACATTGTCGACATGAGAATATCGAACGCTCAGAATCTCGAGCGTGTAAACGGAAATCTCTAAGGGGAGATATCCACTTACTGCAATGTAGTGCAGTGTTGGAGTTGGTACATTTAAGTAGCGTAAGGTATGCAGGGGGGCTTGCCCCCCTTTTTAAACCCATCAGGGTACTTTTTTCTTTTTTTTTGTCTTTTTATAAGGTCGATGTTTGAAGACAGCAACCATATGGTGTCGACCATATGTTGTTCAATGTTTTCAAACATCGATCTTATAATATAGACCCTGGTGGGAATGGGGTCTTTCTGGAGACACTTATGTCATTATTTCTTTAACTTTGCTCACAATCAAACCTCAAATGTTTGTACAGAACATTGCTGTAGCTGCCATTTTTTTCCTTTGACTAGCAGTACAAAATAAAAAAAACACAGGTTAAAAGCAATTTTCTTAAAAAATAAGACAAAATGCATGACATTACAGAGACACACTTAAGCTTCTGGGGCTTGCCAGCCTCCAGACACCGTAGATTTCTAAGAATATTCCAAAACAGGTTTCGAGGGGCAGGTCCAACCTTCAGCCTCCATCCCACCAAGTCTAAAACAAGCCCTGTTAAGAGGTGTGCACTGAAGGTCACTATAGCTTGTTTGAAGTCTGGCTGGGGACAGAGTGGTCCTTATTTCTGTAACATTATGTATATATATATATATATATATATATATATATATATATATATATTGTGTCAAAGGCTTTTGCAAGATCAAGGTAGGCTGTGTGAACTGCCTTACCCTCATCAATGGCCTTAGTGACTGTTTCAAAAAAGTTGACCAAGTTCAAAAGGCAGGATCTGCCCTTGACAAAGCCAAACTGGGTAGGATCCAATGTCTGTAGGTCCCCAATGTCTTTGTTTATGAGTTCCATAATGATCATCTCCATAGCTTTGCAGACCAGGCTCGTCAAGCTTAGGGGGCGGTAATTTCCAGGGTCCGTAGAAGCACCGCCTTTGTGAAGTGGGACCACTGTTGCCGTACGCCACTCTTTGGGTACGTATCCTGTAGTAAGGCTAAGATTAAACAGCAGCCTTATGTGTGGGTTTAGTTCCTCTTGGAGTTCATGTAGCACACAGCCCGGGACACCATCCGGTCCCATTGATGCTGTGTTTTTAGCTTTAGAGAGGGCGGCTGTCACCTGGGCATTTGAGATGTTAGGGAGGCTACACTCTGCTGGGACAGTTATTTCTCCTTTTGGGGGGGGAGGGGGAGGAGAAATTTGCACTGAACCTGTCTGCCAGAATGTTGGCAATGTCAGTGGGTTCAGTGTATTTTGTGTCATTTTGGAATAACTCTGAGCATATCTGGGAGTTTCCACCCAGGTTTCTAACATAGCTAAAGAAGGCCTTGTGATTGTCTTTTGTGTCTTTTGCGATTTTTCTCTCAAAGTTGGCCTTGGATGATTTTATGAGTGATCGTAGTTTTTTGCTAGTACTGATCAGAGATGCCTTCCCTTTTAGGGATTTTGCTCTGTCATATAGTAGCTTCCTCCTCCTGTTGTAAAGTTTGTTTATGGCTGGGGTCCACCAGACCGGGTGCCTGCCTTTGGGGGAATGGGTCTTGGTTTTATTTGGGATTGCATGATCCATGCATTCTTGAAGGTGCCCATAGAAGGCATTTGCAAAGGATTCAGCAGTGTGGATTGTGGTTTCCACTGGCCCAGGGGCCTTGAAGGATACCACTTCAGTCTTAAGAACTGTGAAGTTGGCTTTTGAGAAGTTCTTCACTGTGGTCTTTTGTGCAGGGGGTGTGGGCGGGATGTGGATTTCCAGTGAGATTAATTTATGGTCTGATCTTACCAAAGAGGGATATACTTCCTGTGTGGAGCATTTTGTCCCCATGTTTGTGATGATCAGGTCTAGTATATTGTTTCCTCTTGTGGGAATGGTGACTAGTTGTTCCACTGCATTTGAGTTTATGAATTCTAGGAACCTTTGGGCTAGGGTGTTGGGGCTTGAGTAATGTTCCCAGTCTATGTTTGGGTAGTTGAAGTCTCCCAAAATGATGGTATTTGGAGAGACATTCATACTCTCCAATGTCTTCAGGAAGGCTGTGTGGGGTTCCTGAGTTTGAGAGGGTGGTCTGTAGCATGCTACAAACTGTAAGGCAGTTTTGCCTATGGTTAGTTGCACCTGGATAGTCTCCGATGCTTCATGCGTTGCCACTAACCTGGAGGTGTGGGTATCTTTGATGAAAATGGATACTCCCCCTCCTTTTGTGGTTCGGTCCAAGTTTGGGGGCCGGAAAGCATGATATGAGGTAAAACCTGATAGTGCTGGGGTGCTCTCAGGAGCCTTGAACCAGGTTTCAGTCACTGCACAGACATCGATGTTCTCCATACTGAGGAGGGCTTCAAGGGCATGCATCTTGAGGTTTAGACTTCTGGCATTGAGCAGCATTACCCTTAGTTTTTTTCCACTTGTGTTTTCTAGGGAGGTAGGTTTGTTATTTGAGCCTTGTCTAAAAAAGGCACTATGGGGGTGGCAAAAGCCTTGGCCTATATCCGGAAGCCCAGGGGTGACAGGTGCAAGCCATCCCTTGCGAAGCAGCGTGGCTTGTCAAGCATGTCATCCCAAGCAGACAGACATTGGATCCCCTTTGAATGACACCAGTAATTAAGCCAATTGTTAAAACTGATCATTTTGTCTTTGTACTGTGGCATCATTCTTGGTGAGGGTAAGATGCTGCTCAGGGTCAGGGTCATACTGGCCTGGGCTACATAATCAGAGAGCTCCTCTATGTCTCTTTTCATGTAGTCCAGGGAGGTACGTCTCAGGTCGTTCACACCGGCATGTACAATGACTGAGTCATATTTGTACTTGCTGTGGAGTGACCTGAGTGCTTGTGTTATGTGGCGGATTCTAGCTCCCGACAGGCAGCTTACTGTGACCTTTTCCTTGTTCAGTCTGGTGAGTGGGACGTCAGTGTGTCTGACTATGGAGTCACCTATTACAAGTGTGTCTGGCATGTTGTTTGGCCTTAAAGGCTGTGACTATTTAGCACACTGACTTTGTGAACTATGTGTTGCATGTGCTATGTCTTGAGGTGGTGGTTGCTTGGGTGTCTGCTTTGGAGGCCTCTGTTGTTTTGGTAGATTTTTAATCAGCGCCTCCAAGTATGTTTTTGTGTGTTTATGTGTTTGGTTTGCAGTTGTGATAGTTCTATGTGAGACTGGGTTTGTGGTGTGCGTGGTTACCTTCTCCTCCTGACTGGTCTTGCCAGTACTGAATAGAGAGAACTCAGCCTCCAGTTTAGCTATATAGTTGCATCTCTCGCATATATTTGTATTTGTTGGGAGGAGGAGAGGGTTGTCTGTGTACATGAGGCAACTGTAACATTGCCTCAAGAATCCCAGATTCACCAGCTGAACAGGAGAGGACGCCAGCAACTGACCCTTCGACATGCTAGAAATAGTGAAAAAGATTGCTGTGTAACTGAGTCAGAAAGGACCTATAGGGAAATGGGTACTCAACAGAATTTAGATGAATGAAGTACTTTCTTTGTTTAAGAGTGCTTTACCTGTATACAAAATGCTTTAGGAGCAAGTGCTGAGCTTTTCAGATAGAGTATAGGCTTGTTTAGATTGCAAGTAGAACAGTTCTAAGGGAAAAATTGAAGAGCAGACTTGGCGGAGCCAGAAAAACTTTAACCTTGTTTAACCGGCGCTGCACGACCGCGCAAAGCCGTGCAAATGCAGATTTTAAGCAGTGAACTACAAAAGAGCTAGGAATGGTCCCAAACAACCAATTACAACAGCTTCTTGTGCTGAGGTCACTTCCCCCAAGGACAGGTAGGCTGCTCAAGGCTCCCCACTCCCACTGCTGAGCAAACAAAACTTCCTTCTATCCAAGTAAGGTAATGGACAACACAGGAACTACACCACAGCCCAGAATACAGCAATGCCTGTATACTGGTCTAAACTAGTCGAGGAAGGCGGGAAAACAAGGATTATTATTTTTTGTTTTTTGTTTTTTTTGTAGAAACACACAGAAAATGCAGAGACAGTAATAAATTAGTTACACAGGCTAGCACACTTTAGTGGGCAGCCTCCACAGTTAAATTAAACAAACAAACAAGCAAACTTTCAATTAAATTCGACTAAATGTAACTTTAAGTGCAGATTTTAAAATAAATGCAGTAATCAGTAAAAAAACAGTTCAGGCTAGTTTAAAGTAAGCAACAGAAGTTATTTCCAGTGAAAAAAAAGCAAAGATACTTAAATCCAGAAGGTAGTAGCTTTTTCGAGTTCCTTGCTGCTAGGACCACTCTGTAAACACACACACACACACACACACACACACACACACACACACACACACACACAGTGGATATAAAAAGTGTACACACCCCTATTAAAATGCCAGGTTTTTGTGATATAAAAAAATGAGACCACAATAAATCATTTCAAAACTGTTCACACCTTTAATATGACCTATAACCTGTACAATTCAATTGAACAACAAAGAAATCTGTTAGAAGAAAAAAATATAAAAAAATAAAAAATGTACAATAAGCTGGTTGCATAAGTGTGCACACCCTTAAACTAATACTTTGTTGCAGCACCTTCTGATTTAATTACAACATTCAGTCTTCTTGGGTACACACCTGTCATCAATTGAATAGACTCCAATTAACCCCAAATAAAGTTCAGCTGTCCTAGTAGGATTTTCCTGACATTTACTCAGTTGCCTGCTACAGCAAAAGCCATGGTTCGCAGAGAGCTTTACAAAGTATCCGAGGGATCTCATTGTTGAAAGTATCAGTCAGGAGAAGTGTACAAAAAACATTTCCACAGCATCTGATATACCATGGAACACACTGAAGACAGTCATCAAAAAGTGGAGAAAATATGGAGCAGTGACGTTGCAAAGAACTGGACGTCCCTCCAAAATTGATGAAAAGACAAGACAAAAACTGGTGAGGGAGGCTGCCAAGAGACCTACAGCAACACTGAAGGAGCTGCAGGAATTTCTGGCAAGTAATGGTTGTGTACTGCATGTGACACCAATCTCCCGTATTTTCCATATGTCTGGGCTATGGGGTAGGGTTGCAAGACAGAAGCATTTTCTTACACAGAAAAACATCCAGACCCGGCTAAAATTTGCAAAACAATACATCAAGTCTCACAAAAACATGTGGGAAAATGTGTTATGGTCTGTTGAGACCAAGGTTGAACTTTTTGGCCACAATTCCAAAAGGTACGTTTGCCACCAAAACAATACTTTGCATCACCAAAAGAACACCATTCCCACAGTGAAGCATGGTGGTGGCAGTATCATGCTTTGGGGGTGCTTTTCTTCAGCTGGAACTGGGACTTTAATCAAAGTGGAAGGAATTATGAACAGTTCCAAATACCAGTCACTTTTGGCCCAGACCTGCTAGAAAGCTGAAGGTAAAGAGGAATTTCACCTTTCAACACAACAATAACCCCAAGCATACATCCAAATCAACAAAAGAATGAATGGCTTCACCAGAAGAAAATTAACGTTTTGGAATGGCCCAGCCAAAGCCCGGACCTAAATCCAATAGAAAATCTGTGGGGTGACCTGAAAAGAGCTGTGCATAAGAGATGCCGTCACAATTTGACAAATGTGGACTGCATTTACAAGGAAGAGTGGGCAAATATTGTCAAGTCAAGATATGCCATGTTGATAGACTCCTACCCAAGAAGACTAAATGCTGTAATTAAATCAAAAGGTGCTTTAACAAAGTATTAGTTTATCGGTGTGCACACTTATACAACCAGCTTATTGTACTTTTTTAAATTTTTTTTATATTCTTTCCCCCAACAGGTTTGCTTTTCAATTGAATTGCACAGGTTATAGGTCACATTAAAGATGTGAAAAGTTTTGAAATTATTTATTGTGGTCTCATTTTTTTATATCACAAATGCCTGGCATTTTAACACGGGGTGGGTGTGTGTGTGTGTGTGTGTGTGTGTGTGTGTGTGTGTGTGTGTGTGTGTGTGTGTGTGTGTGTTTGTAAAATCTCCTGGATCCATAGTGCAGATGGATGGAGCCATAACTGCAGCCCAGCTGACTGGGTATTCAAAAGCCCTAGCCAGGTAAGGAGGGAGAGGAGAGAAACGGCTTGGTCCTCTTTCCTCTCCTGGGAGGGAAGGGAAGGAATGGGTTTTGAATGCTTAGCTGAACACATGCACAAAACGTGTCTGCCTTTTTCTGGTAAGACTCAGGGGGCATGCGGTGCATATACATGGCACCAATAACTTGAAACAATGTGATGGGAAGAAATTCTGAAGATGATCATGCAAGTGCACAAATCTACCTCCTGCAATAAGTACACAAAACAATTTAGAGGAACACTAGGGCTTAATTATTATATATCTCGAATAATAGGTTGTTGCGTTCCCTTATGATCAGCTTCTGAAAAAAAATGACTAAGGACAGACTACAGTCCACATCACTAATGCTCACTTTTATCAAGTGGCTTTTAGCAGCGTCAGTGAAAACACTAAGTCTCAGCATTAACTATGCCCATATAGTTTCTCTACGATAAAATGTCATAGGGAACACAAATCAGACCCAACACAATATCAGAAAATGCAAACTTGCTCTTATTTGGGGTCATTTTGGGGTCAACAGCTCTGTCAAGCCACATGCTGTCAGAACAACCTAATACTTCAAAAAGGAACAGAAGAAGAACATAAAGCAATGCTAATAAAGCAACAAGAATGTGCTCTGGGATTGTCTGTTTTCTATCAACTTTAACAGCTCTTGATTAAGACCAGATACCACACTGCCTTTACATTAACGAAAGTTCCTCTTTCACTCTGGCACGTCAGTGCTATTAAAAATGTATCAAACATTTATTAATTTTGGAGTCATTTAAAGGACATCAGTCATATCATTTTGTTTATAAATACCCTACAAAGGCAGTTCTGTCTACTTTTTAAGATGGGGACACTTTCATCACTCATCTGAGTCATAGAAGCATTCATTTTTTTCATGATTAATTTATTTCAAAATTAAAATATGGCCAACATATTTTTGTAAAATTAGACTATTTTTCCTTGTCCGAGAGCTATTTGATTTTGCCTCAGTTGCATACAGATGCAAAACCATCCAAGGATTTACCACAGAAATATCTGTGTAAAACACTTGCTAAAATATGGAAAGGTTTTAAAACCAGACCACTAGATCACACATCACTGTATGCTTCGGTATGTTACTAAAACTGTTAAGCTTCAACCAACTTCCTCTGCTTGTTGACCCTGCATAGCATATTAAGAAGACTAAAATATCAATGTTCATTTCTTATTTCTACCCAGACATGATGAAATATACATCAAGTTGAACTGCCTGGAAAAAAAAAACAAATGTGTCCAATCTAAGCTCTTATACTCTAGTAAATACAGGCTGGATTTCATCAAATGCTGCAGTTCTTTAAGTTCTTGTCTGTAAGTTTCATGTGTATGTGCAGTACCAGCACACAATGCAGGAAACAACCTTTCTGCATTTTTTAAGAATGCTACCGGTCACCGTTTTTTTTTTTACCACACAGTTCACTCTGGGTTAGATAAAGTACAGTCATGTATACCGAACCATAAATACAGATGTTCGAGTGTATTTACTGTTGCAGTCCTGACTTGTGGGATTTCCTGCAGTGGAAGTCCTTGGCCTGCCCCACTACCAGAGAAAAAATCTTCCCTCCTACTAAGGCTGGTGGATACCCTTCCACTGAGATCAGTATGCTTGGGTATAAAGGGAGCCAGATGGCACCATTACATCAGTTTTTTCTTGCCCTTTAGAAGGAAGCAGACTACTAATGTAATGTAGGTAAAAAAAGGGGGAAGGAGGGAGGGAAATAAGATAGCAACAGTGAATACTCTCAAACATCTACATTTATGTTAAGTGTTCACAACTGTACTATGTTCTTCATGTTTCACTGTTGCAGTACTGGCTTGTGGGAGGACTCCCAAAACTGAGATGAGGGTGGTAGGTAGATTATGGAGAGGAGAGGATACCCTGCAAGATGGCAGTAGCAAATCTTGCTCTAGACTCGGAGAAGGCTGATAAGTGGTATTGTTTGGTAAAGGTATGCACAGATGACCAGGTAAGCAGCTTCCAAAATTTCTTTGGCAGGTACTCTTTTCAGGAAGGCAGCAGAGGTAGAAGTAGCCCTTGTACAGCGAGTCCTTACAGCTTCAGGAGGCTTCTTTCCATGATGGCTGTAACAAAAGGAAATACAGTGGGAGATCCACTAAGAGATAGTCTGTTTGGAGACTGGTTTCCCCTTTAGGTTCATAGATTTGATACTGGGCTATCTGCCCTAGGGCATTTATAAGCCTAGCCAAAGTATGTTTGGCTTTCGCCACCCTTTTAGATCAGTTGACTGTGCCTCTGTATAGTAGATCACAGAAGGTAGCCCTTTTAAGGTTTGTTTACTGTACCTCTGTCAAGCAGCGACACAGAAGAGATCCCAGGGGTAAACTTATGATCTCCCATCCAGTCGTCAAGATTTCTCTTGAAGAGGGTCAGTGAGGGGCTCTACCTGACATGGATTGGGATTTTGTTCCAGAGTGAGGGGGAGCCTCTGGGATATGAATCTGTCCCTCCAGCATGTCCTATTTATTTCTGTGCGGAGGTTCAGGTCCCTGGAGTGTGTAGCTCTAAGGGATTTAGATTTCCTGAGGTGAAGCATGTCCATTAATTCTGGGTTGGACGTGACTTTATATGTCAGACACAGATCGCCTCTGAGTAGGCGGTATGCAACTGAGTAGAGCTGGAGTTTCTTTAGCCTAACTGCATAGGGCATTTGTTTGAGTCCCTTGATCCTCTTGGTGAGATACTTTTGAGGTCTTTCCAGTTGCTGAAGGTATCGGATAAGGTACATCCCAAACAGGGCATTGTACTCAATTATGGGCCTGATAAGTGATGAGTAGAGGGGCACTATGACCTCTCGATCTAGATGTGAACCCTTTCATGATAACGTGGGCTATATAGTAGGTCTTTCTAACCGTTTTGGCAACGTGATTGTCAAAGGAGAGATTGCTATCTACTTGGGTCCCCAAGTCCCTAATTACTTCTTCCGTACTTAATGGATTACCACCTATGTGGTAATTTGGGGGCACTTTGTTTTTTCCAAAGGGGATGACTATGCAGTTTTTGGCATTTAGCTTTAAGCCATGGCTCTGGCACCAGTTTTCTGTCTCTGTGAGACCCTTTTGGAGGATGCTTGTGTCATTCGGAGAGTTGATTATAGCACCCAGTTTGCAGTCATCTGCGAACTTGGTCAGCCATAGTCCACCCGTGTTAGCCTGTACCTCGGAGAAATATATACCGAACAAGAGAGGTCCCAGGACTGAGCCTTGTGGGACACCACTTGTAACTGGTTTAGAGTCTGACATGGCACCTGCTATTCTGACTATGTGGGTTCTATCCCTGAGCCAGTTTGCAACCCATCTTGTGACATAGGGGTTGATATTTAAGCTGGTGAGCTTATTTATGATGCCCGAGTGGGATACTGTGTCAAAGGCCTTTGCGAGGTCCAGGTAGGCTGTGTGGACTACCTTCCCTTCATCTATGGCTTTGGTAACGGTTTCAAAGAAGTCGGCCAGGTTCAAGAGGCAAGATCTGCCCTTAACGAAGCCGAATTGGGTAGGATCCAGTGTCTGGAGGTTCCCAATGTCTTTGTTTATGATTTCCATGATGATACCTTACATAGCTTTGCAGACCAGGCTAGTCAGGCTTATAGGGCGATAGTTTCTGGGGTCTGTTGTGGCACCACCTTTGTGGAGTGGGACCACTGTTGCTGTACTCCATTCCTTGGGAACATATCCTGTAGTAAGGCTGAGATTGAACAGTGACTTTATATGAGAGTTTAGTTCTTCTTGGAGCTCGTGTAAGACGCAGCCCGGGACACTGTCTGGTCCCATTGATGCTGTGTTTTTAGCTTTGGAGAGGGCAGCTCTCACCTGTGCATCTGTGATCGCAGGAAGGCTACACTCTGTTGTGACAGACATTTGCTCTTTTGGGGGGGGGGGGGGGAGTTTGCACTGAACCTTTCTGCCAGGATGTTGGTAATGTCTGTGGGTTCAGTGAATTTTTTGTCATTTTGCACTAACTCAGAGCATATCTGGGAGTTGCCTCCCATGTTTCTGACATAACTAAAGAAGGCCTTGTGATTATTTTTAGTGTCTTGTGCAATTATTCTTTCAAAGCTGGCCTTAGAAGATTTTATGAGGGATCGTAGTTTCTTGCTAGTACTGATCAGTGATGCCTTCCCTTTTTGGGATTTTGCTCTGTCATGTAGTAGCTTTCTCCTTCTGTTGTATAGCTTATTTATGGCCGGGGTCCAACAGACAGGTCTTCTGCCTTTGGAGGACTGAGTCTTGGTTTTATTTGGGATAGCATGCTCCATGTATTCCTGTAGGTGTCCATAGAATGCTTTTGTAAAGGATTCTGCATTTTGGGCCGTATTGTCCACTGGCCGGGGGGGGGGCTTTGAAGGATTCCACCTCAGTTTTGAGAAGTGTGAAGTTTGCTTTTGAGAAGTTCTTCACCGTGGTTTCCTTGGTTAGGGGTGGGGACGGAATATGAATGTCCAGTGAGATTTGTTTATGGTCTGATCTTACCAATGAGGGGTATACCTCTGGTGTGGAACATAGAGACCCCATGTTGGTGATGACCAGATCCAGTATGTTTTCCCCTCTTGTGGGAGTGGTAAAAGACACAAAGAACTGGTCTAACTTCTTGAAAGATTTAGTTCTGTCATGATAGTAGTGAAGCTGACTGTGCACATCCAAGGATTGAAGGATCCTTTCCCTCCTGTTCTGAGGCTTGGGTAAGAACCTGTCCTGGACAAGTGTATGTCTTGATTCAAGGATGTGTCTGTAACCACCTGGAGCATAAAGGATGGACTAGTACTGAGTGATGCTCTGTCTAGGTGGAATATTAGAAATGGTTCCACCGCCATGAGAGCTTGTAGCTCAGAGACCCTTCTAGCGGAGGTGATAGCCAGTAAAAGGGAAGTCTTCTAGGTATGAAATTTTAAATCAGCTGAAGCTGCTGGTTCAAAGGGGGATAGCGTCAGTTTTTCTAGAACAAAACTGAGGTCCCATGGAGGTGTGAGTTGTCTCCTGGGATGTGAGGTGGCCCACTCCCCTAAGGAACTGCCATGGATTTTCATTGGTTATACTCAATAGCAGAGAAGACCAGTGCTACCTGGGCCAGTCTGAGGCTATCAGGATGACCCTTGTGCTGTCTTTCCTGATTTTTAGAAGGACCCTTGAAGAAAAGGCAGAGGAGGGAATGCAAAAAGGGACAGGTGGCTCCAAAGGAAGGATAATGCATCTCTCCTCCAGACTGTGGGTAGTTTGCTCCTGGAAGAGGATCTTTTCAGTTGAGCACTTTCTTTGGTGGCAAAGAGGTCTACCTGTGCATATGCCCACTTCTAGACTACGCTGAGAAATGTTTCCCAATGCAGATGTCACTCATGGGGATCCATCAAGTTCCTGTTGCGATGATCTGCTAGAGTGTTTTGAGTCCCTGGGAGGTATTGTGCCATGAGGTGCGACCTCAGAAAGATGGCAGTCTCCCAGACCTGCACCACATAACTGTGGTGTTGTCTGTTTTGACAAGCAGGACCCCTGGTTTCCACTAATCTTTGAAAGCCACTAGGCCCTTTTGCACTGCCATCAGCTATTTCCAATGTATGTGCTTGTGTCTGAACTGATCTTCCCATCTGCCCTAGGATTGAAGATGTTGGGAACGAGTTCCCCCAGGCTGTCTCTGAAACATCTGTGGTTAAAGTTTGGACCTGAGGGATGAACCTGAAGGAGAGACCCTGGTTGTGGGAACATGCCCATGTCCACCATGCAAATTCCTTGTTGAAGCAAGGGATCAGTAAATTTTTTGCCTCCAGGGACTGTGAGTGCTGGCATCACAGATTCTTGAGGTATCACCGGAGCTTCCATGTAGCCTAATGCTTTGAGGTATTCCCTTTCTGAGAGGTATTGTCTCAACAAAATATTTTAGAAGTACTGGATCAAGGAGGAGGACTTTTCTAGAGGGAGGAATGCCTTTTTGAGGGAGGAATCTAGAAGATCTCCCAGGTAAACTATTCTGGTGGATAGGTTGATGTTGGATTTGTGAAGATATATGGTGAACTTCAAAGAGATGAGGAAGGTGCGAGTGAAGGCCAGATCCTTGAGGACCTTTGACTGACTTGTGGCTTGAGGGAGGCAGTCATCCAGATAGGGGTAAATTTGGATCCCTCTTGTTCTGCAGAAGGCGATCACAGGAGCGAAACACTTTGTGAAGACCCTGAGAGCAGTTGACAAGCCAAATGCCACTGGAGAGAATTGAAAGCGACTGGTACCTGCTCTGAAGCGAAGAAAACTCATGCAGAGAAGTTTTTGAAGAGTCAACATTTTGAATTTTGGTATCAGCAGGGACTGACTGAAGGTGGACAGGTCTAGGAAAGGGAGCCAAAAGCCTTCCTTTCTGGGAATCCGGAATACCCTGGAGATGAATCCTTTCCCTATTTGATGATCTGGCACTGGCTCCATTGAGCCTTGTGGGCACAGGTTGTGAATCAGAGAAAGGGCCTCCACTCTGATTTTGTAACCGGAGTATCTTAATGGCTCTTTGAAAGTGAGCTTGAAACAGGCTGAGATAACCTTCAGAACCCACTTGTCTGAAGTAATGAGGGACCAGTTTTGTTTGAATAGGGATAGCCTTCCTCCTACCTGTTCTGGAGAGGGTGGGGAGGTGGGGTAGGAGAAAGAGTCATTGCTGCTCTCTGCCTGGGCCCTGTGACCTAGAATTCCCCTACCTGGGGGTTCCTGAGGACCATTGCCTAGGGCTTTGAGAAATGCTGCTGCCTTTGAGGCCTTTCCCCTCCAAGGCTTCCCCTGGCCACCTTTTGATTGAGCTGGAAAAGACCAGTGTTTAATGGGGAAATTCCTACGAAATCTAGGAGGTTGAATTTGGAGGAAGTCCTTGACAGTGTGCATAGATTTTGTTTCATCTTCTGTCTTTTTTAGCACAGCCTCAGCCTTTGGCCCAAAAGTAAGTCCTTATCCAGAGTTTGAATTTGACGTGGTTTGGCAAGGTCTGTTCTCTAAGCCAAGCATGTCTTCTAATGACAGAGTCAGATACAGCAGCTTGGCTAGTCGCCTCCATAGCATCATAGCCACAGTGTAAAGAATGTCTTGCCACCTGGGAGCTGGAATGGCAAAGGTTCAACAATTCTTTACAAATGTTCCTGTCCTCCAGGGACAAAGTCTTTTGTTTCATTTTATCTAAAATACTTTGTTGGTATTTTATCATATGGAACTGGCATTTAAGGGCTCTCAGTTAGGGTAGCGGAGGTGTAGAGACCCTATCAAAGGCCCTGCTTTCCTTGTCAGTACGTAAAGGATTCTTAAAAGAGCTGACTTTTGCTCCAGTGGGACCTGGAGTAACAACTTTTGGATCAGCAGAGGGGTTTTTGAAGAGGTATTTATGCAAGTCCAGCAGCACCCTGAAAAACCTGTCCGAGTTTTGAGGAACTGGGGGTAGAGTGTCTGGATTCATAGAAAATCCATAAAAACATCTTCTACCACCTCCAATACAGGACAAATAGCCAAAGGTTTGTGTTCTGGGAGATCAAGGAACTCCCTAACCCTCTTTTTAGAGGTATTCCTGTGCCTCCCACTGGAAATATTCCCTAGATGAGTGGAGTGTTTCCCCAATGGTGATGTCTTCAGCAGGTGAAGTTGACAGTAGATTCTCCTCAGAATCAGAATCCTCAAAGGAAGTAAGGTAGGTTCCCTCCTCAAAGACAGACCCCTCTTGGTCAGAATCCCCATCTGAATCAGAAGGATCAGAGAAAACTTCAGGGGTAGGATCCCTCTTCCTTTTCCTTGGGGTAGACTCCAAAGGGGGTTGCCTAGCTCTGAATAATGAGATGAGGTCCTCAGCTAACCTGACCAGGTCTTGCTAATAACCTGCTGAGTGGGTAGACATAGGCATAGGACCTGAGATGGAACCCTTCTTAGAAATAACTTTAGCCTTGGGCTTACGCACATCTGCTATCTTGACACCAGTCTCTTTGTAAGGCAGAATCGATGTAAGCTACCTCCTCAAAGGAACATTGCCAGTACAAAATCGCTCGTCGGAAGCAGAGGTCTGCTGAGCAACTCCGGACCCATCCAACGAACTGAAAGTCAAGATCTGTGTAGAAGCTGAAGGACCCAACAGCATGTCAGACTCCATATGGGTCTCAGAGGCCTGCACCACCACCTCAGTAGCAGAAAGGGGCTACGAAAGTGCTAGTCTTCATCAGTGATAATGAGCCTTGGGGGACTGGCCAGTGGTGAATGGGCCCTAAGCCCTTTTTTTCTCTCTCATACGCTTAGGGAGCTGAACCTCAGGATGAGTGGTGGACGCCATTGAACAATGCACAGAAGATTGCAAACTAAGACATCTAGCTAAGATTTCGACCCTACAGCTGATAGTCCTAGAATTGAAATGGGCACAAAAATGAAAACTAGGGATGTTGTGATCCAAGCCTAGACAGGTGAGACAAAGTACAAAGTATAAAAGTCTCAGTGTGGGACTTGCTTACCGCAGTGGAGAAAATTGTTAAACTTGTTTGACATGCGTTAAAGCAAGAAAGAGAGTTCCCCAATGGGGTACTTAGCTTTAGAAGGCTTTCTCTGGTGCAGACTTACGCACTGAAACACTAATGTAATGGCATCAGCTGATTTCCTTTATATCCAAGCATACTGATGTCGGGGTAGGGCATCCGCCAGGCTTAGGAGGAGGGAGATTTTTCACTCTGGTAGTCAGGTCAGCCAACGGCTTCCAAACAGGAAATCCCACAATCAGTGCTGCAACACTGAAATATGAAGAATATCTACATATGTTCCGTGACACCAATTTCTATTATTCCCTTGATCACTATCTTATGTACAAATAAAAGTCTTTCTCATAATGTTTTCTTAAAGGCAAGTTAACTGCTCACACTCAGTACAGAGACATCATTACAGATTACCATTCATGACAAACACCGACTATTATAGCGCAGTCAAGTGCTTTACAAATTACAGTTTGTTTGAGTCTAGTATAAACATTGAATAAAAGTTACAACACAATGTACAGTTCTTGGATTCTCTCCTGTGTCAGACTTATGAAAACCCTTTTCTAATAGTCCATTCTTTTCAAGGGCCTGTTTTACTTCTTTATAGTTTATAAAACATGGTTAAAAGGGAAATATCCCACACCTTACATAACTGCTAATGGCAGTCAACAGCATCTAAAAATATTGCTGCCAGGAGACTGTGATTAAGTCTCCCTCAACAAGAAAAGTGACAGCTGTCAGAAAGCAACTAATTCCAGGCCCACATTCAGTGAACCTTGACTTTGTCCTTCCCTACTGTTGTGCTACTGCTGTGTTAGTATATTTATTATTAAGAAGGTGAGGGCTGCTCTACATGCAGGGAAGATGTACTTCTGCAAAATTGCTTTCCTTCTGGTTTGCTTAAAGTGATTTTTAGTTGAACCGATTGAAATATCTGAGACTCAAACAAACTGCATTCTGGCAACAATGAATCTGGGAAAAAAAAAAAAGAAAGAAAAAGAAACATTTCCACTGCAATGGACTGTCATCTTGTCCAAAATTAGTACTCCATTTTCCGCATTCTAAGTTGTGTGTACAGGCACATGCTTTCTGTGCTCCTGAAAAGGATGGGCGTGGGTAAGCAGAAAATAAATAAGGAAACAAACACTATGCACCACTTTTCTAAATGTACCTATTTGCAATCAAGCTGTTGTTATTTCACTGCATCATTAACTCTCAACACAGTGTCCAGTGAAGAAAAACTACATAGTTTCCAACATCTGGAAGACTCTCTGAAGAAAAATTGTATTCTGTTACCTACTGCTGCTTGAGAAGTATAGTGCCCAAATCCTTTAATATGCTCTCTTTTTTTCATCTGTGACCATTAAGCATTGTACACCTAGCTATATAAATACTGAACAAAATTTAGGTCCCTCAAGCTTAACAGTACCTTTTGCCATAAAAGACTCTGATGATAGGATGTACTACCAGCATAGTTAGCTGAAATTTTGTAAATAATTATATGTCATTTGTGAATATCAAACTGATTTATACAAGATGTTTGTGTTACAAATGTATTAGAACTGTATGTCATGTGTATAGCAAACTGATTTGTACAGATGTTTGCGTTGAAAGGTATTTGTAAAGTGCTTGTGTTGGAAATGTATCCATAGTGTGCCCTGCTGGAGAGAAGAGAAATGTACAGTACATGCACTACTGTAACTGTTTAAAATGTATATGTTTTAACAAGGAAACTGGAAAGTTAACCTCAGTCCCAGCAAACTTTAAAACATATCTGAAATTAAATTACTTTACAGGCTAGGCCATAAAGATGCTATCCCACAGATTACAGTGCAGCCAGACACACAAAGCCTGTACCAGGAAGCTTCCTGTATTGTCTTTGCAATGAAATAATTATTATTCCGGAAGCATGGAGGTATGAAACTTTTATGACTTCCAGCACCTGCCACAGATCTGAGCAATAGCCCTTGTGTGAGTATTTTTACAAGTAGGTGCTAAATCCTGCCAGCAATGGGGCTTTGCAATGGACCTAGAAGGCATATGACCAGAAGTGATGTCATTCTGCAAGATATTCCAGAAGTAATATTTTAGATATTATTTTGAGAAGTTGCTTAATTGAGACTTCTGTATTCGGTCTTGGACCTAATAACAAGAAGGACCATTCACCACATCATCTGCCTTTCTCTATTAAGTAAGTAGGGAATAGTAATTTTCTTAGATTCAGTCAGGAATATAGTGAAGCTTACTTTAGATATTGTTTTCTTTATTTGTCTGAGTCTGTCCTTCACTTTTATTTTAAATATTTCCTGTGATTTTGAAATCTGATGTCACTGTGAAAACATATTTAGCATTTTCTTGTTCTTTTATCATTAAATATATTTAAACGTTTCATTGTGGCTGAACTTTGTAGCGATATTTACATTTTGAGAGTATTTGCATATTTATTTGGTGACACTGTGCGGGCCACTCCAAACAGCATTGCTCTTGGTCAAACTACCATTTGTATTGATATTAATTTCACTCAGTATATTGGGTACCCTTGTAAGGGCCTTAAGGTAGCTGCAGGAGTGTCTGGTGACAGTGGTAACTACCTTATAGTCTGGCCAGAATTGGGCATAGCTAGTAAACCTGTGCCAGGCTTACACAGGTGTGTGTGTGTGTGTGTGTGTGTGTGTGTGTGTGTGTGTGTGTGTGTGTGTGTGTGTGTGTGTGTTTGCAAATCAAAGAGTGTGTGCGTGTGTCAGCTACTTGAGCAGCGACACGAAGCACTGGTTGGACAGGGAGGGTGCTGAAGGTCTTGGCTTAGACATTCAGCTGAAATCTCAGCTCTACAGATGTGCCAATGGGGAGTCTTATTGGGATCTGGAAAAAGAGGAAGAAACCAGCCCCAGACTTGACTTTGGTCCCCGCGTGCTCTTAAGGGAAACTGTGCTTGATGCAGAGAGCTGCATCTAGAAATACTGTGTATGTACTGGTTATCCTCCCAGTGAACCTTCCTCACAGTTGCCAGTGGTGAGGATTGAGGCACCTTGAATACTGGCCCAGAGATGGTGGGGCATCACAGACTCTATATTCTAAAATGCTACACTGCTAATTTTTCATGTTTTCTGAGATATGAATACAGCA
Source organism: Protopterus annectens (assembly GCF_019279795.1). NCBI lineage: Eukaryota > Metazoa > Chordata > Ceratodontiformes > Protopteridae > Protopterus > Protopterus annectens. Next base: position 266,212,531 of record NC_056750.1, read on the forward strand.
TGTTTCATAACTTCAGAATAACTTGCATGTTTCCCTACGCATTTTTCAGTGTTATACACCAAAGACTTTTCTGAAAATGTACAATTTCCACCAGTTACACTGCATCTATCTTTACTGCTAATTGCGGCTGAAAAAAAACAAAAAAAAAAAAAGTATCAACAAACATGACTCATTTGCATTTTTTTCTTACTTGAAGGTATGATAATGGATGCCATTCCGTTTTGATATTTACAACAGCACGATAATGCTTTCAATGACTCTGCACCGTATTATTACTAAATTGACAGAGTTTTTATACCTGTACCCATCCACTTTGAAAATGCATATCACCTTAGTAATACATTACAAATTAATAACAGCACACTTGCACTCTAAAATCTAACACTCAGAACATTAGATGTTCAGCTTTGCATGAAACAGACTACATCATACTTGCAATTGTTTGAAGAATGTAAAATAGGGCTTACTAAATAAGGCAATGATGGGACTTCTTCCTCTAGATAGAGAGATATGTTGACCATTTCAATTCTAAACATTCAGTCTCAAAGCTTTATTAGTTTTTTGCTTTTGCAGTGAGCTGAATACCATACATGACAAAATGTTCAAGAGATCTTTGCTTAATGTTCATTACAGTGGAAATTCAGCTGCTAAGATTTGGTGAAGGAAATTACAAGCATCACCATTTTTAAAGGAAGCCTGCAGCTCACTGGTCTTCAGTAAAGTGAAAGCAGAACAAGTCCAGTCCATCATAAGTAACCATTTAATTCACATCTTACTTCAAAAACTCTGCTCAGAAAGCAGAATATGTTCCGATTAATATGCCTTTCCTTTCACATGGTGCCAGACACATTTATGCATCTAAATAACCAAAATTTGGATGAAAACAAGAGTACACAAAGGAAACCCCCAAAGACACATACATATCTTAACTGTACATGTATGGAAAGTGCAGAATAGTTTTATAACACTAGAACCTGGAAGAGTGATGCAGCTATATACACCACCACACAGGTTATGGTCCAAACAAATATATGAAATGTGTGCTTTTCCCTACATAAAAAAGGAACAAATACTAATCCCATCTGCATCTTTAGAATACTGGCCATTCTTCACTAAACTAAACCCAAAACTAAAGACATAAGTAGACATTTTTTTTCCTTTTTTAACAATTTAAACCTTTATTAATAGTTGTCTCCAATCATACAACCAAATAAGCAGTCACTAATAAATTTACAATGATAACATCCCAAATAAAAAGAGATATATATTAGGAAAAAAATATTACTTTATGGAATTCCAGTTCCTAGTCATCTAGAGAAAAGTTCCTATAGTCTGTTTTCTGGGAAGAATATCCACTCATCTTATCAATCTGACTTTCCCTCTGGACCACTTTTCACCTCTTCCTCTCTTCTCCTTATTTCCTGCTTAACTATTTGCCCCATGTTAGAATAGAATTTTCTTCTTGCTTGCTTCTCACACCCTCCTCACCTTCTGTCAGCTCAGTCATTAAGTTTTTCAAGTTCTTCCCCTGCAGAAGTTCTCTTGTTCCACCTTCCTGTTATACCCTTGTCAACATCACCAACAATATAATTCTCTTTCCCTTAATCTAAGCCTTTTGACCAGCCCAGAAAAAAATGTCTTTGGACAACTCTACACTCTTCAATACCAACTTAGTAGTCAACATTTGCAGTTTCTTTTTAAAACAGTTTACACTCACAGAATATATACAACCAGGATCCATTTCACCCTATCTGCATCTCTATCAATCCATATATACTCAGGATACCCCATTGTAGAAGTAAGTGTCAGTCCACAAAAACTGACAGGGCAAAAAAGAGCCATAAAATGACAGAGTGAACTACTGAGGCTAAGAACGAAATTATGTACTGTTACTATCATGCAAGATACCCAGAATTTCTGGAAAGAAGATATTCAAAAAGATTTAGAGAGAAATTAGAAGAAATAAAAACACAAGAAAAAGTGTCAAACACTTCAAATGCAAATGTGTGTTCATTAATACAACTGATTCATAAACACTGTACAGACCAAGAAACCTTGGGCCATTTGGAAAAAGAAACGAAGGATGTGCAAAAATATAAAGAACAAAACCTAGAGATTTCTGAAAGGTATAAAAAGAAACATGGACATGGGAAAGCTAGAGGTATCTGAAATGGTGTAATATTTGTACAAAGGAGAAAGTCAAACTAATCAATGCAAAAAAGCAGCTCCAAAGATACTTGAAGAAAAAAATACAGCAAAGGTATTCAGATGTGGAAAATTTTACAACATAAAAAAATAAGATCACGAAGGAGGAATGCAAAATAGAAGATTAGTGAAGTACAAGTTAAACAAATTACGCTAAAGTTATGGAATACCTGCAAATTAGTGTAGAAAGCCTAATACAAGTTATGTCACAGTATGATGACACTGAGTTCCCAAAGTAAGGAGAAACAGGTGGGGCAGGAGACATTTGAAAAAAAAATATAGACATGGGAAAGAAAAAGAGATTTAAATACGGTGCAATATTTATGCAAAGCAGAAATAAAACTAATCAATGGAAAAGGCAGCACCAAAGGTATTTGAAGAGAAATACAGGCAAAAGCACCCAGACAGATAAAATTATAAAATTTCACACACAAAAAAAAAAATTAAAGGAGGAAAGTAGAAAAGAGAATTAATAATTGAGAAGTTAAAAAAAAAAAAACAAGAAACTGAAATTATGCATTACCTGCGAAGTGAAGGATTTAGTGCAGAAAATCCAGCTCTGGTTAACGTCACAGCTTGATGGAACAAATTTTAAGCAGGCCAACATCATACGTATTCTGAAATGTTCGACCGTCTCTTGAAGCCAAACTCTCAAATATTTCATTCCCTTCCAATCCCTCAAATAGGGGTATTCTTGTCTCATCATCTCTTTCATGGCACAATTATATACCAGTGCCTGGGTCGTCCCATGACTAACAGTGCACGCCGATCTTTCCACAAAATTAATCAGATCTCTCGCAATCTTTTTAAGTCTTCTTCACTTCTCACATCTGATTCAACCAACAGTTTTAGCTAATGGCTTCAAATATATTGCAAACAGTAGGGGAAGAGAGATGACACTAGTCTCTCATACCCCTCTTTTACCGAATTTCCCCAAAACAATCCCGCACACATTTTTACTATATCTACTAAGTATAGTCTTTTAAGCAAATACATCCGGTTATGTTGGAAGCCCCCTCTACTCAGAATCTCAAACATCCTTACCTTACTCTATCAGTAGCTTTCTCTACTTCTATGGACAAAATTACCAGCTTCCTTTTTGTCCTTTTCTGCATCCAGCATAAGTGTTGTTATACTGTCTGATGTTCTGCATCCCCCCCAAAACACACACACAAACACACACACACACACTGATCCTGATGAATACAGCCAAATCCCCCCCCCAAAAAAGCTTACAGTCATGATTTAACACTGATATACGTCAGAAGGAAGACGGCAGAATGGAAGTCCTTACCCTACTTTAACATAGCTGTTACTACTGTTGCTTTCCATGACTTGGGTAGGGGGTTCTTCTCAATGTATAATGTTGTTAAATAATTTACTCAATATCCCTGTAATCTGAGCCGTGACTTCCCTCAGTACCTCTATGGACATCCCATCCTCTCCTGGTGACCTACCTTAGCCATTCCACCCCAAGCTTTTTATATTCTTTCTTTGGTTACTGGTCATATTAATCTTGCCCATTCTTTCTCACTAATTTTTGGGAACTCTTAACTACTCCATTTCTGATCCCAATTACCACTGATTATACAGAGGAATAAGAAATGTAGTTATAGTCTATAGTAGGATTCTTTGAAAGCCTCTGATATTCCCCCAAGAGTTGCCTCGACTACATTTGACTTCAATGACTATTTTGAAGAACCCCTTTTTGATGTTTTTTTTTTTACTCACACTGCCAGTGCATTAGTGTTTTTATGTGAATTACTGAAATAGTTTCTCAGCACTGATCTTCATAAGCCATACCTTTCTATTTTGTCTTGCAAAATCTGATTTGAACTCTGTCTTTCTCTCTCTCTCAAATGCCCAATCCTCATCTCTCCGCCCTCCCCCCTCTACAGCACCTCTAGATCATTTAATAAATCCTCACTCCTATTCCTGCTTTCCATAGCTCTCTCACCTTACTGTATCTTACAAATGTAAAATCCTCCCTTAAAACTATCACACCTCACATTATCCCATTCTTGTATTATTCCTTATTGCTGTTGTAGGGTTTTCTCCACCCATTCACAGTCCACATTGTTCTCTGGAAAGTTTCAGTTTCTAGAATAAGTCCTCTTGATGATGAATTTCTGACTCCATACTAATTAAAGTGTGATCTGAGTGTCGTACCATTTCTGCATACACTCTTCTCATTCTCTCCTCTTCTACATTTATTAACCCTTCATCTTTCCATGACCACTCCCTATATCTTGCTGAGTAAAATGTATATCCCTCACTTTCTTCACTATTGGTTTTTGCATACAGGATGTCCTTCATTACCATCACTTTCATGTAAATTGATAAAAATCAGTCCTCCCTGGTCACTTTACTTACTCTTGGTCACCAACATACTGCCAATTTACTCAATGTCACACGCCACTCTCCAACTAGCATAAAAACTCCTTTCCAGAAGTCTATTATTGTAGTTAATATATTACTAATCATTACTACCTTAGCGTTTAGGGGTAAATACACCCCTCAACTGTTCTCCTTCTTAAAAAACACCCTTTAAATGTAGCATACCAAACTCTCTCTCGCTCAGTCTATCCTTTACCTATGTTTGCCAACTTTTTGCTATTACTACCCACTACTCCCACCCTCCCACAGCGCCATGACTGCCACCTCACTCATTCCCTCCACTAGTTAGCTTGCTATTCTCACTTCATGGTAGGTGGATCGCCACCAAAACCACCAAGTCCTCCTCCCCACTTTTCTTGATGTGACAAATCATACACTTTTACCAAACTGGTCAATCCATTTAACATTTCATTCACAAAGCTGTATCTTCTGCAGATGCATCCTAGACATATGGTTACTCCATATTTCTTTTTCCAGGGTTGAGACATCCCATCTTTACTACTTTCCCTATTTTGTCCATCATTATGAGCCCAGAGGCATCTAAATTTATCCTTCATTTTTATCCTCCCATTCTGTTTTCCACAGTATGTCTCTTATTTCCATGTCAACTCCCCTTTACCCAAACAAAACCCAAAATATGTATATAATTTTGTCTTCCAAGTTTGAAGCGTCTGTACCTCCTTTGTTGCGCTCCTTATGTCCCCATTCTAGCCACAAATATGGCTGTTGCTTGTTGCATTTGGGCATTCACATGCCCCACTCAACCCTAACCCTATGTTTTCTTGCACTCTCATTTTACCTAGTACTTTATTAAACTTATAAAAACTCCTAACACATCATCTTATAACTCAGACCATTCACTGCCTTTATACTCTAATCCTTCCACTCTCATCGTGTTTCTTTGTTTTTCTTTTTCTTCCTTTCTTTTTCACCCATTTCTATATATTTTCCTTCCTCCACTTTTTGTTGCTTCTTCCCTGGGGTGTACCACAGAGCAGATCCTTTTCTCTGTATTTCTTTTACATGCTATCAATATGGTCCCCTCACATCTCATCCCCTTACATTCTCCCTCTATGCATTACTTCTTACGTCTCAGTAAGTTCACATCCGAACACCCAACATTCAGCTCATACTTCCTACTTCATATTTTCATTAATGATCATTTTTCACTGCATGCAAAAAAAAAAAAACAAAAAACACAGCAACACAAAATTCCACTTTTCCCCCTTTATTTATCACCAAAGTTACAAATTTCAACAATTAACGTTTTGTAAACATATATTTTCACTCTTCCCATAAACGTAGGAAGAAACTGATGTATCATGGTCAGGCTCTCCAGTTAGCCCATAACACCATCATACAGTCAAAAAAAGCACACACAGTGCCTTCCTACCTTCCCTAGACTGGCTGAGTCATACAAGTTAAAAGTATCAATCCTCCTTATAATTTTGGAAAAATAACATCAATACTTTCACGGTTGCCTCTTTTCTTTCACCCCAGTTCTCCTCAATGACTTTGAACACACTCATATTACTTCTACAGTGCTACCTTCACATTTCACGGGACGAAACAGAGACAAGAAGTTTTGTATCCATGAGGAGAGTAGGAACTAAACAGAAAAATTGACAGCAGCAATGTATTTTCCATGTGAATAGACACAATAAGGCTAAAAAACTCAGACTATTCAATCCTTTCGCACTTCATCTTATACTCTTTCCACCTCAGCTCTGTTTTCCCCCACACTTCTCTTCTTACTATCTGTCTATATTATCTTGGCCTTTCATTTTAGTGCCTGCGACTAACTGCTCTGTCCTGGTCTGTCTTCATAACTCTCCCCATTCACTTGTGAACTCTCTCAACCTTTTCCCTTTGTAAAACAACAGGTTGTTGCATAACAGCCAAATATTCAGTTGTTGTTGTCTTTCGGCTTTTCCTGGTTAGGGGTTGCCACAGCAGAACTCCGGTCCGCTAATGATTGGCAGCAGATTTTGACGAACGCCGAGGTGCCAGCTCGACGTTCAACCTTCAACGAAGGCACGCCCATTTACACATGTCTTTTGAACGCCCACCCAACCACGGGGAGGACATGCAGACCAAATAGCGAAATATTCAGTAAGATCTCAAAAGGTCATGAAAGAACCTGGCAAAAACTATCAAAACTGCACAGGATACAACAGCTGTCACCACATGACCTTTTGAAAGCAAAGAAGCATCACACTGAAATTAATGTACTTTTTTCCCCCTGTTCTAACAAGAAAAGTCCCTATTAACAAATGCCTTAGTGTCATTAACTTTAAAGACTAAGCCAGTTTGCCATTTTGATGGTAGCACCTTCTCCCCAAAATAGAAAGTAGCAAACCATACTATAATATGCCATGGTCTCATTAGATTGTTATGCTGTAGCTGACAGAACCTAATGAGCCCTCTCAATATTCAGTTCAGTCTGCTGCAGTCTTGTGCACTTCTGCAGAAAGCCTTTGACCATTGTTATACAATCCCCTGCTTCCATCTGATCTGGCACCAAAATTCAGCAAAAGCTGTTCTGCCCTACACAATCTCCAGTGAGCAGCTTGTTCTCACAGCAGTTCAGTGTAGCTTCAGCACTATCTATCCTAGCCCACTCTACAGTCTACTTAGCCAGAGCCTACACAATATTAGTGTGTTCATTGAGGGTACCTCATCCCATGTCTTTTCCTGTCCAATATGCTACTTTAAAGTTTGTTTCACGCCCTTTAATTCCTGCAAGATGAGCCCCTACGACGCTGCACTTTCCTGTCCTCTTCATTTCTCATCAGCCTGGGCGCGCACTGTCCCTCAACCTCTTCAAGAGTCTCTCAGGCATTTGATCCATTTTCTTGCACTGACTATTCTCAGCTTTATTTCCCGTTTTCTGCTCCTTTTCAACATTTACCAGAAAACTGACCTGCCTTATGCTCATTCACATAAAATGCTGTCTTTTGGCTCAATTCTAAAATACTTTCTTTTATTAACTTTCATTTTCCCTGGGAGGGAAGTGGGAGACTACATTTGAACTAGGAGTGTCACATCATCAGAAGTCCTTGAGAACACATTTTCATACCTCTACCACACTAAGCTTTTCTGTGCACATATTTAGTAAAATGAACAAGTGATTCTCTTAATAGCAAAGGTTATAAGAAGCATAAAATGAACAAGTGATTCTCTTAATAGCAAAGGTTACACGAAGCAAGATCATACTACAAGACAGTCTTACATTTCAGTCAGGCTATCTTTAAATAATGTAATAAGCTGCAAAAAAACTAAACATAATACATAGGCTGTTGACAATAGGTAACGTGCACTGATTTTAGGTGCAAATATAGAATGCTTCTCTTCATATTAGAAGCCTGCAAAACTCCAGACTAGTGGTACTCTTCAGAATCTTAACTCCTAAATACTTCTGTGTGGTACAGAAAGATAAGAATAAAATAAGCACACCTTTTGAGCTCATTCATTTAAACGGCTCTTAACATAGCACATTTACTTGAAGTTGTAAATAAGCTAAAAAATGACATACAATTTCCACAACAAACAGCTGCAAATCAGGTATTTTAACCACCCCAGTTTTTCTTCAAGAATTAACACCATTACTTAATATGTATCACCAATTAGGATAAGAGCTAACAAATGCTGCAGTTGAAATCATTTTGCAGGACTAACAATTTTTGCTGAAATGATTACTACATAAACTCATCTAGAATGAAGTTTAATCACATAATTCCAATAAGTCCTATAAGCACATATTCTAACAATGGTCATAATAAATTCTACCAGTCAACAAGCATAGGTAATAGTGTGTTTGTCCACGCAAGTGTATATATGTACTATCATCATTCTGCACAGTCAACTGCTGGTATGTCAGCAACAATCATCAAATCCCCATTTCATTAAATCACTGAAATGCATTTTAACATAAGTTCCACATAGAGCACAGTTCTGAGTCTCCCTTTTCAACATTTCAATGAAAAAGGAATCAAATTAACATCATTTGCTGTACCAGAATTCCACAATTGTAACAAGTGATGAACCCAGGACAACACATATACATTCACCCCTACATTGCATAATATTGATGAATGTGTGTATGTGAGTTATTTCTATGTCACATACTCCCTCATTCTGTTGGTTTATATATGGATATCTAGCGTAAAATTGAAAACTCATTATGTAGACTAATATTCCATTGAGCAATTTAACCAATATTCCATTGATTAACTTACACTGAAGGATTACGTGCTGGATAAATTAGACAGGAAAACAAGAAGGGTGCTTATGCTCACCAAATGATTTATAAAAATCAAAGCATACCAAGAATATATAGTCCCCGTTCCGAAGGCGGTATGGGTCTCCTTGAAACTGATTACATGTATACATCTGCAATTGTGGGAGTGCACACATCTGCTAACCTCACAAGATTCAAACGTAGTGAAAATTTTGAAACATGGGAATAAATCTAAGATGACTTCCCTGCTTAGTCTAGCAGAAGCATAATGGTGTCAAACAGGAATTAAAATCAAACCAGAAGTAGATAAAAATCAGGCAGCAACTGATTTGTTCCTTTTGTGCCTAAAAACAAAAGAAAGAATATAAGGTCAAGGATCAGATGAGAAGGCAAGAAATGTGGAAAATGCATAAATATAGTTGCAAGTATAGAAAACTTCTGGAAAAATCTCATGTTGTTCAGGATCGAACACAGGAATGGTTAAAGGAGAGGTGAATTCAAACCAAAAGATGAAAGCTTAATATTGGCGGGCCAATACAGTGGGTTACGTACACATTGGTTTACGAAGTCCACTCAACATATGGGAGAAAGACAAATATAGGTTTTGTAAAACTGAATTGGAAACAGTCGCACACCTTGCTGCTGGTCCAGACATACTAATGGCAGAAGGATTGTGTACTGCACGATACAACAATGTGGCAAGACTGTTGCACTGGGGATTATGCACACATTATGGTATTGCAGTGGCTGAAAAACACTGGAAACATGAACCACAAAGCATCATAGAAAATGAAGACGTCTACATCACATGAGATCACCCATTACCAACAGTTCAAAAGACAGATGCTAGAAAACCGGGTACAGTGGTCCATGAAAAGACGACAAAAGTAGCATTGATCATTGAAACCACCACACCCAGTGACTACAGTGTCTTGCATACAGAGAGACACAAAGTCATAAAATATCAAGATTTGTAAACAGAAACAAGAGCAATGTAGAAGAAAGATACACAGACAGTTCCAATAGTAGCAGGGGCAATGGTCTTATTAATAAAATCTACAATTGTATTTAGACATGTTACCAGTACATGTAACTCCATACGAACTGCAGGAGTCACTACTGGGCACACTGCAGGTGCTGCGAAGAGCACATCTGGTTGACATCAAAGATTGAAGCAATACTCATTTCATGAACTTTAATCATACTTTGGCGTAGGAATGGGGTCCATTCCCATCATGGTATTAGAAACCCAAAAGATTTGGAGAAATTAAAAAATGATTCAATGTAGAAAGTTAACACAAGTCATATCATAGCATGATGGAACAACTAGTCCCCAAAGTAAGGAGAAACAAGAGGAGCAGGAGACATCTGAAGATGTATGGACATAGGAAAGATAATATGGTATAATATTTATGCAAAGGAGAAAGCAAAACTAATCAATGCAAAAAGAGTAGCACTAAAGATATTTGAAGAGAAATGCAGGCAAAGACATCTGGATAGGGAAAATTGTACAATACAAAAAAAAAACAAAGAGGAAAAGTAGAAAAGAGGATTAGTAATGGAAAAATTAAGGAAACAGAAACTGAGGTTATGGATTACCTGCAAAGTGAAGGATTTAGTGTAGAAAATTTAACTCGTATAACAACACAACAGGATACAGCAATGGACACGCAAATTAAGGAGAAACCAGAGGAGCAGGAAGCATATAATCAGTTGACATATGAAGTCACTTTGGAGCCTCCCAAGGTTCAGCTGGAGCTATACAGCAAGGGAAAGAACAGAAAACTGTGGCAATTCTAACAGTCAATGTCGTGGAGTGATAGACCAGTGAGTTCCCATATGAAAGAGCAACTGATGACACAGGGTGAAACTGAAGAAAACGTGCCACAGCTCTGGAACTTTCTATAGACTATCTGCAGGAAATGGTGAACAAAGAATGTGCTCTCAGTTTAGAAGAAAATGATGGAAGAAAAGAGTTACTTGATTTAACAGAGATGGATAGACATATTAAGATCAATTAAACAAATAGACTGCAGAAGGTCAATAAAACCCCAAAAGTTAGAAGTCTGATGAAACAAATTAACACAGTAATTAGGACTGCCATAGAGATTCATGCAATATAACAGAAGTAAATAGGATACATTACTGTGCAGCCAAATTAATAACAGATAAAGTCTTAACACAAGAACACAGGGTAGTAAGGGAAAGGACAGGGAGAAAGTGAATGCCATCATGGAAGCATCGAATAGAAAAAAAACTATAAAGTAATTAAGACAAGAAGTGTCACTGTTAGAAGAGTATAGATGAAGGAACAACTCAACAAAAATACTCAGAAAAATAGACATGAAAAAAGCTGTGAACAGTATTATAATGGATCAGGATTTATCATGCACTATCACAAATAATAAACTAAAAATTTCAGCACAGGCAGAAAAACTTAGAAGACACGCAGATAAATATAAAGGAAAAGTACAAAATAAGTAATTTATTGATGACCCCAAAAAAGTCTTCTAGGGAATTGGTAAACAAGGTAAAAGGAATTGAAAGACCACCAAAAAAAGAATAAATAAATACATTTTGGGGAAGTTTTATGAAGATCCTGTGGAACATAAAGATACAAAATGGACAGAAGTAGTAAAAGAGAGAATAAGAAGTTCAAATGTACAGGATATGAAATGGGATGAAGTAACGGTAAGAGAGATTGAAACAAAGTTAAGAAAAGCCTCTAAATGGAAAACCCCAGGCCCAGATGCAGTACCTAACTTCTGTCTAAAAGTATTAACATCTTTGCATGAAGATTTAGCCATATGTGCACCCTGAAAAGAAACCAGCCTGGCTAACAACAGGAAAAACAATAAACACCAACCAAACTGCTTTAACCAAAAGAACAAACCAAGAACAAACATATAATCCCTTCTGGTATGTAATTCAAAAAAGCAGGCAGCAGATGTTCCAAATAAGTTGGTACACATTCACAAAGAAGGTTAAATATTTATTAAGCACTTTTGTTTCTTATAATAAAGAAACTTACTCAGAATAAATTCATTAACCAAACCCAACATTTAAATACACCTCCAAATCACAATTCCACCAATCACGATCAAGTAATTACATGCTTAAAAAAAACTACTTAAAGGGAACTACACCAACATGAAAAGGAACTTCAAAGACCATCTCTTATTATATAAGCTAATAACAGTATGCAAACAATATTTACAATTAGTTCATCCCAGAAAAAAATACTTTTAATTATAAACTTGATATAAAAACATACCTTAGTGTTTCATATGATAAAAAAGCATAAAAAATTTATTCGCCAAAATTTCATTCTACCAAAGAATAAAAACACAAACAAAAATCTTAATTCATACTTCCAAGTGATTCTATTTTGCTTCAAAATATTGGTTGCATACTACTATTAGCTTGAGATGTAATAAGAAAATGTCTTTGATGTTCCTTTTGATGTTATACAGTTCCCTTTATGGGGGGTTTTAAGCATGTAATTACTTGAATGTGATTAGTGGAATTGTGATTTGGAGTGGTATTTCAATGTTGGGTTTGGTTAATGTATTTATTCTGAGGAAGTTTATTATAAGAAACTAAAGCACTTAATTAATAAATATTTAACCTTCTTTGTGAGTGTGTACCAACTTATATGGAACATCTGCTGCCTGCATTTTTTTTTCCGAATTATGCACCACTAGGGATTTTACGTTTGTAACAGGAAAAACAATGCTCCTACTTGAGTGAACCTGCAAGCTACCCTTAAAACTATAGACCAATAACTTGCCTTCCGTCAACATAAAAACTATACACTGGAATTGATGCTGACAGGGTTTATAGACATTTAGAAGAAAACTCAATTATGGCAATAGAACAAAAGGGTAATAAAAGAAAGTCATATGGAACAAAGGATCATTTGTTGTTAAAGTCATAGTGGAAAACTGTAAAAAGGGGAAGAATCTAAGTATGGCATGGAGAGAATCCAAAAAAAACATCTGACAGTATCCCACATTCATGGATAAAAGTGTTTAAAATATATAAGATACACTCTACACTGATAAACACATCACAACGACCATCAAACAGTGGTAAACCACTTTGCAGTTAAGCCATGATAAAGGATAAATTATTATTCCACGGATAAAAATCCAAAGGGGATAATTCCAGGGTGAGTCTCTGTCACCGCTACTATTTTGCCTTACCCTTAACCCATTAAGTTATCTGCTTAACAGATTAGGCCATGGCTATAATTTGGCTCCCAGAAAGCAAAAGTGTAAAGACTTCTCATCTTCTTCTTTGCCGATGATTTAAAACCCTATAGCTCATCAGATGAGGACCTGAAAGCATAACCACAAGTAGTCAAAACTTTTTCAGATGATAGAAGAATGTCATTTGGTCTTGAAAAATGTGCAAAAGCAACCCTTAAAGCAGGAAAGCTGCAACACCAGGAAAACATCAGTTTGGGACAAGAATGTAATATAAAACAACATGAGCAAGAGGGAGTGTATAACTATTTGGGAACTGATGAAGGATCAACAATAAAACATGAATAAATGTGAATAAAACTTAGTAAGGAATATTTTAGAAGACTAAAATTAATCCTGAAAACAGCATTGACAACTACGAACAAAGTTCAAGCTATAAAACAATTTGCTCTTCTTGTCCTAACTTACAGTTTTGGAGTGATTGACTGGGCTCAAAAGGTGTTGGACAGATTAGACAGGAAAACAAGAGTGATGTTTCATGCTCATCAAATGATTTATAAAAATCAGTGCATATCAAGAATATATATTCCTCGTTCCGAATGAGGTATGGGCCTCCTTGAAACTGATTACATGTATAGATCTGCAATAGTGGGAAATTAAAAAGATGGAAGATTTAGTTGAAAAACACCCAAGTGTTTTTGCAGTGAGACAAACCCCACTATATCTCCACGTAAGCAGCAGCCCCATCACCACCACCACCTGCTACTTAAATATATCAACTCTGGGATCTAACACATATATTCACAGCTACATACATAGATGAATGGATGTATGTTATTTCTGTCACACACTTCCTCATTCTGTCTACATATGGGTATCTAGTGTAAAACTGAAAACTCATTATATAGACTAAAATTCCACTGATTAAATTACACTGGACTGTTTGGTTGAAAAATACCAAAAAAAGTGTTTTTTTGCAGTGAGGGAAGCCCCACTATACCTCCACATAAGCAGCAATTCCCCACACAGTACAGTTGCGCAAGTAAACGTACCATAACAGTAGATGTTTAAACACTCATTGCTGCAAAGGTCTTAGCTATGTGTTGCATCCTGAGCCAAGGATATAGCAGCCAGCTTCCAAAGCTTCAGGGCACCTTCCATACAACAAAACTGTTAGGCAACTCCAGATAAACTGAGTAAAAGACACCTTTGAGCACCAAAACCATCACAGCTTTCCTGCCAGCAAAGAGAGTCAATCTAAGCCCTGAAAGGCCAATACTAGGAAGAGAAAAAAATTGTCCACACCCTGGCATAAAAAAACACACCAAAACTCAAGGGGTGAGATGGGGTGGCGGGATGGAGCAGATACTGCAGCAGTGATTATTCAAACATCTTCTGTTATGATAAGTTTACTTATACAACTGTACTATGTTCATCATATTGATCACTGCTGCAGTAGCCTTAGCTTAATGGGTAGATTACCTTAGATAACTACATTTGGGAGGTAGAAGTCGTCTCCAGGAGCCGCTGAAGAATGGTCCTAGCAAAGCTTGATCTGAACATAGAAAAGGAATCAGACTTGTAGCTCTTTGAAAAAGTATGTACAGAGGATCAAGTAGAAGCAACAAGAATACTTCTAGAATCCAACTTTTCCAAAGAGCCACAGATGAAGCCATGGCCCTGCTAGAATGGGCCTTGACTCTGCTTGAAATAATTTTGTTATGGTGAGTATAACAAAAGGTAACAGCCTTAGACAACCATTTGGAAACAGTCTTGTTTTAACACAGGTTGTCCTCTCTTCTTACCTTTACAAGAAATAAAGCATTGATCCAAAGATCTGAAAGATTTAGTTCTGTCAAAACAGTACAGGAGTTCTCTGTGGACAACTAAGGAATGGAGTTTTCTCCCTCATTTTTAGATTCAGGAAAGGAACTGGACAGAAGATTATTTTTGCTTAAATTAAACTCAGATACCACAATAAGCATAACAGATTAGTTTTCAAAGAAATCCTGTCCCCATGGAAGATGAGATAAGGTTAACTCACCAAAAGAGCTTGCAACTCAGATACCCTTCTTGCAGAGGTCAGAGCAAATGGTAACCGTTTTCCATATTAAGAACCTCAACTCAGCCAGATTAGCTGGCTCAAAAGGAGTATGTGTTAACTTCTCTATCACAAAATTAAGATTTCAAGGAGGGTCCACCAGTTTTATTGGATGTGTCAAGCAAAACCCCTTTCAAAAACATTCTGACATGAAACTGCATTCAAAGAAGAGGATCCATGGGCAGACAGGCTGAAATGGCCAGTAACTGAACTTGAAAGAGGAAGAAAGGCCATAGGATAGTAACTCTCACAAATATTGTAAAACCAGACAACTAGCCCTTAATGGTTATGTTGCTGGCATCGATTAGAAAACCTTTTCCATTTACTAATATATGATGTCCTTGAAGCAAACTTTCTTGCCTCCATTAGTAACTGCTGCATGTCTTCAGATAAGAGGTGCCTAGAAGAAATTAAAACTCTATCATCCAGGAAAGCACTGAAGTTCATTACTGTTGGGGTGGATCAAACACTCCTATTCTTGTGCAGATATATCCAGTCTGTGAGGAAACTTCTGGTAATTGCCCATGGCCATTTCCAAAAGGGAGATAGAACCATGGTTGCTGAGCTAGAAGGGAGTTGCTACAAAATTCTTGGGGGAATCCTTGTGAATCTTCAGTAGTACCCTGGATATCAGTGGAAATGGTGGAAAAGCATACAGGAACATTCTTGTAAAAGGCAAGGAAATGTCATCTGCCTTCCATGCCTTGCATGGAGTCCTGGAGTAGAATTTATCAGCTGATTGTTCAGAATGAAGCAAAGAGGTCTACTTCACAAACCTACCACAGATGGATCAAATGTTAGATCATCTCCTGATCTAGTTTCCATTTATGAGGGTCTGCCCTGGTCCTGCTCAACTTGTCTGCCACATAATTTTTCTCAGATGGAATGTAGGATGTCTGCTGAGTGAGACTGTGCTCTGAAGCTATATTCCAAGCTAACATAGCTAGTCTGCAAAGGAGGCATGACCTGGTACCCCCTTGCTTGTTGGTGTATCACATGACTGTGGTATTGTCTGTAGCCACTTAAAAAATTCCCATGGACTAAAGATGGTTCAGAGAGATGACTGCCTTGATCAGGGCAAGCATCTCCTTGATATTTATGTGCCTGCGTCTGTCCTTGGTGTCCCACACTCCCTACACTTTCATCCCTGCTAAAAAGTCCACAGCATCTGTGGAGACTGACAGTTTTGGGGCAGGGGGGGAGAAGAGGAGAGCGGGACTTTAATCATGTGGAATCTTGCCAGGGGTATCATGGGAATCATAGATGCCATGAAACCCAGAGTCCTGAGGTATTCCATTGCAGTGACCAAAGTCTAAATGGAAATCCTTAGAAAAAGTTCTAGATATCGATTTCTTTTTCCTGTGGGAGAAAATCTCTTTGAACTGACATCTTGTTGACATCCCAGGAACACAAATCCTGTGTAAAGGACTCACAAAAAAAAATAGAAAGATTTCTGAATGCTCTCTTGGAATCCTAGTTGCATAACAGGTCTCCCTCTCAAGGGAGATTGCAGAGTATTTTTCAGTGTCAAGAAAGATAAGAAAGTTCTCTAAATGTGGGAAAATGTGGATAACCTGTAGCCTGCAATAAGCTATACCTGGAGCTAGACTCTTTGTGAACACCCATTGTGCAGTGGATAGTCCAAAGGGTAGGGCAAAAAAGAGTTATGTACTTACCATAGCTTGGCATCTGTGTTATCCTATGTCATCATTCATCACCATAGGGTCTAGGATCCGACATCGGATCCCAGTTGGCAACTATCAACAGATGGTTCCAAGGCTCTAGGTCCTCCCTCTTCCATAATGCCCGCTGCCCTCTAACCCCCAGATCGAGTTTTCTGATGCATTCCTAAAGGCCACTCCTACTAGGTGGAAGGAAAACCACTCCATTTTCTCCAAGATCCAACTAGGTAGGGGGATGGTGGGTGGGAAATGTGATGAATAATGACTTAGGATAACACAGATGTCAAGTGCATAACTCTTTATCTGATGTTATTAATTGTCATCATTCATCACCATAGGGTGAGAGACCCAGCTGCCATTTATCCTGACAGGCCTCAAGGAAGGACATACCAGAGCACAGCAGAGCCAAAGGAAGCCCTGTTCCTAGAAGTCAAATCCAGCTTGTAATGAGATATAAAGGTGTGAAGATTATACCAAGTGGCAGCAGCACAAGTGACATCAATAGAAAATCTTGCCACAAAGGCAGCAGAAGTTGCCACAGACCTAGCAGAATGAGCTTTGACTTTCCCTGGAATCTTAAGGTGGTTTAAAGTTGTAGAACATAGAGATGCAGCTAGATATCCATTTAGAAATAATGACCTTAGAAGCTGGAAGGCCACATCTGTTAGGAGAAAAAGCTACAAAAATCTGTTCTGACTTACAAAAACCTTTTATTTTATGCAAGTAAAACCATAACTGTCAGTGAATGCCCAAGGTATGAAGGATATACTTCCCCTCTGTTGGAATAGTTGGGAAAGAATACTGGAAGCTGAATACATTGATTTAGAGATCATTCGAAGACTATCTTGGGCAAGAAGGAGGGGTTCATTCTGATAGACTATGTCTTTGTGAAAAATCATGTAAAGAGGAGTAATGGTAAGAGCTTGCAGTTCTGAGACCCCCCTAGCTGACATACTAGCCAACAGAAAGGCCGTCTTCCAAGACAGAAACTTGATATCACAGGAACTAGCAGGCTCAAAGGGACTCCTAGTCAGAGACTGCAGAACCAATGTGAGGTTCCAAGGAGGCAAAGGGTCCTTTAATCAGTGGTCGAAGCAGAAAAAAAACCTTTCATAAAGGCTTTACAAAGCCTACAGGAAAAAGGAGACTCAGAGCTCTTATGAAAGTTGGAAATAGCCACCGGCTGAAGCTTAATACTGGAAAAACTTGCTCCCGCTTGTAAAAGGGAGGACAAGAACAAAAGTATACAGAAACAGAAGCAGAAAAGGGATCCAGATTCCTGCTCTTGGTCCAGACAGAGAACCTTTTTCACTTACTACTGCATACTTTTCTAGTGGAGGGTTTGTGGGAAGCCAGAATGATATGTTTAATGGGGGGAAGCTAGCCTGGTCTGTTTTATGATCACTGGAACTGTAGAAACCATGCAATTAGATGAAGGGTCCAAAGGTTTAGGAGAGGAAGCCCCAATGGGTGGGAAATCAGATCCTGATGGTGATCCAATAACCAAGGCGGGTAACTTCTGATGAGACCTGATGAAGGAGAACCACAGTTGATGTGGACAGAAAAGGGCAATGAGCGTAAGGGAGGCACCTTCTGCAGAACCTTGGGTATTAAGAGAACAGGAGGATAGGCGTAAAGGAGACCCGGAGGCCAATCATGAACTAGATGTCCCTTGGTGACTCCCCCTGAGGGGGGATCAAGGCAAAGTACCTGCTGCATTTGCGGTTGGCTGAGGAGGCAAAAGGTCACAGCATGGTTAAACCCTAAGGTCGAAAATCTGCTTCACCACTGATGGATTGAGAGACCACTCATGAAGACTCATGATAGATCTGCTGAGCTTGTTGGCCAACAGGTTGAAACTCTCTGGTATGTGCATTGTAATAAGGAAGCGGCTGGAGGACATCATCCATTCTGACACTCTCATGGCCTCTTTGCACAATGGATAAGAACGTGTTCCCCCTGGTTGTTGACATACCAGACAACTGCCATGTTGTGTGTCTGAATTGCAATTGTCCCTAGAGGGAGGTGGTCCTGGAAGGTTCGCAACAATAGAAGTAACTGCTCTCATCTCTAGAATGTTTATATGCAGCTTGCTCTCTACTGGGGCCACGTGCCTTGGACAGTCTTCCCTGAAAATGCTTCCCACCCCAACAGGGAGGCATCCGTGGTGGCCATGGGCAGTGGAAGAAAAAAAGGCCTGCCTATAGAGAGATCCTGAGACTGAAGCCACCACTGGGGGTGACTTCTGTACACGGGTGCCAGTTTTATGGTCATTGACAGGGGATGAAGTACAGCCGACCATTGAACAGCTAATGTCCATTGCAACACTCTCATGTGGTACCTGGCCTGGGGAATGAGATGACAAGAGTAATGAAACAGTATCTAGCAATGAAAAATACATTTAAAACAGTATAAAACAGTACATAAATGCAGTGAAACAATAAACAATGCTTTATAACAGTGCAAAATGTAGTAGATAAACTGTATAATTTTGCTATACAGTTGATCTACTACATTTTGCACTGTTATAAAACTTTTTTTATTGTTTCACTGCATTTATGTACTGTTTTAACTGTATATTTCATTGCTAGATACTGTTTCATTACTCTAATTGCATGTTTACTGATTTACTTAACTGTACACTGCTTTTTCATGCTGAGTTGTACTTTCTGGTTGTGAGTGCTCTATCCGAGCTTTTCTGTGCATTTTTGATTTTTTGAGGTTTCTGTGTTCTACAGCAAGGAACTATAATAGTGTGCATTACTATAATTGTCTGTTTACAGTTAAAAGCATTCTCTAGAGTCTGCTTGCTCCTTGATCTGTTTAAAACTGTCATTTAGTGGCTACAGCTAGGAACTGTAAATTTTCCCACCCAGCCTCCTAGTGTTGTGGTGTTCTTATACTTGGTGGCTTTGCAGTTGCCTGCCCATACTGTATATTTGATCGGTGACACTCCTCACAGTCTAGCATCATTAGTTCATTCAGTCTAATAGAAAACATTTGTGAAGACCAACCCACTCAGATTCTTAACGTTGAATTAACTTCTGTTCCAGCTTTCTCCATTTCCACTTTTACTGAACAAAAAATTCTAAGCTTGCCCCCTTTCCTGTGGCAGGTCTTGTCCAGATACGGATTTGCTGTGTCCAGGACTGTTTGTGAGCTCCTGAGCCCCCCCCCCCCCATAGTGACTTTTTTAGGCAAGGTTCAAATGACAAATTCACCACCGTAACAGGTACAAGCAAGCAAAATCAGAGGGTAATGCTACTCAATGCTAGAAGTCTAAACTTCAAAATGCACTCAATCAACGCACTCCTTAAAATGGAGAACATTGACATCTGTGCAGTGACAGAGACCTGGTTCAAAGCTCCAGAAAGCACCCCTGCATTACCAGGCTATAATTCATACCACACCTTTCGGCCACAAAACCTGGACCGAAACACTAAAGGTGGAGGCGTGTCCATATTCATTAAGGATATCCACACCTCCAAGCTAGTTGTTCAGCATAATGCATTCGAGATTATCAAAGTTCAACTAACTCTGGGCAAAACCGCAATCCAGATTGTAGCTTGCTACAGACCCCCCACCATGCCCCAGGATTCCCACTCCTCTTTTCTTGATACACTGGAAAATACTGAGGTACAACAACACTCGAATAATGGGTGATTTCAACTACCATACTATTAACTGGGAAAACTACTCGTGTACTAACACTTTTGCTCAACGTTTTCTGGAAATCATCAATTCCAATGCCTTGGATCAACTTATCCACAACCCCACCAGGGGCAGCAATATCCTAGACCTGGTCATCACCAACATGGGTGACCGATGTTCCACACCAGAGGTCAGCTCCTCGTTGGTCAGATCCGACCACAAGCTAATCACCCTAGATGTCCACATCCCACTCCCACCCCCCATTAGGAAAACAACCGTAAAAAATTTCTCCAAAGCCAATTTCACGCTTAAGACAGAAGTGGCAAACTTCCAAACACCCATGCAGATGGACAATAGAGGTACGACTGCTGAATCCTACACAAATGCACTTTATAAGCACTTACATGAGTGCATGGATCATGATATCCCTAACAGAACCAAGATGCTATCTACCAAAAAAAGGAAGCCTATCTGGTGGTCTTCTGCCATAAACAAACTCTACAACAGAAGAAAGAAACTTTTGCAAAAAGAGTAAAATTCCATGACTGGAGGAACTCCCTGGTCAGCCTCAGTAATAAGTTGAGATCCATCATAAAATCCTCCAAAGTTAGTTATGAAAACAAAATCACCACTGATTCTATAGACAACCACAAAGCATTCTATAGCTATGTCAAGAATCTCAATGGCAGCACTCAGATCTGCTCTGAGTTACAGCACAATGACACTAAATATACAGAACCAACTGATATTGCCAACATCCTGGCAGACAGGTTCAGTGCTAACTTTACCCCCCTTTCACCCCCTAAAGGGCCCATCTTTATACCAGAAGAATGCAAAGTTCCTGTAATCACGGCTGCACAGGTAAAAACCTCGCTCTCCAAAGCCAAGAACACAGCATCCATGGGACCTGACAACATCCCAGGCTGCCTTCTACATGAACTACAGAATGAACTGGCACCCCACCTAAGTACTATGCTCAGTCATACCTCACCTCAGGCTTTGTGCCCATCGAATGGCGCACCGCGACAGTTATCCCACTCCACAAAGGGGGGGGGCCACAACAGAACTACCGCCCCATTAGCCTGATGAGCCTGGTCTGCAAGGCCATGGAACGTATCATCATGGAACTCAAAGACACTGGAGATCTCCAAACTCTGGACCCCACACAGTTCGGGTTTGTAAAGGGCAGATCATGTCTCCTAAACCTGACAGACTTCTTTGAAGTAGTCACCAAAGCCATAGATGAGGGTAAGGTGGTTCACACAGCCTATCTAGATCTCGCCAAGGCGTTCGACACCATCATCCACTGTGGAATTATAGATAAACTCACTAAACTAGGTATAAATCCCTATGTCACAAGATGGGTTGCCACCTGGCTTACTGACAGAACCCACACTGTGAAAGTAGCAGACTCCAAATCAGACTTCAGACCAGTGACAAGTGGAGTACCACAGGGTTCAGTCCTGGGTCCTCTCCTGTTTGGTATCTACTTCTCTGAAGTACAGGCTAACACAGAAGGTCTTTGGCTAACTAAATTCGCAGATGACTGCAAACTAGGAGCCATAATCGAAACTCCTAACGATGTGGACATCCTAGAAAAGGGCCTCACTGAGACAGATGCCTGGTGTCAAAGTCATGGTCTCAAGCTCAATGCCAAAAAGTGCATTGTCATTCCCTTTGGTAAAAAATCTGTACCCATGAACTACCACATAGGCAGTAGTCTACTTAACACCGAAAGTGTGATAAGAGACTTTGAGACACAGGTGGACAGTAGTCTCTCCCCTTTGATAATCACATTACCACAGTGGTCAGGAAATCCGTCTACTTGGCACACCTCAACACAAAAGGTTTCTCATCCAGAAAAAAAGAGGTCATTGTTCCCCTCTACTCATCACTCATTAGACCCATTATAGAGTACAACGCCTCTTTTGGTATGTACCTCACAAGACATCTACAACAACTGTAAAGGCTGCAGAAATACCTCACAAAGAGGATTACTGGCCTCAAACAGAAGCCTTATGCAGACCGACTCAAAAAACTCCAGCTTTACTCTGTCGCATATCACCTACTCAAAGGCGATCTCTGCCTAACATACAAAGCTATGTCAAACCCAGAGCTGCTGGACATGCTCCACTTAAAGAAATCCCAATCCCTCCGAGCTATACGCTCTAGGGACATAAACCTTGTCACCCCAATAAACAGAACATGCTGAAGGGATACATTCCTGTCCCAGAGACTTTCCATACTCTGGAACAGACTACCTATCTAGGTGAAACAGAGCTCCTCATTAGCACGCTTCAAGAAAAATCTTGATGATTAGATGGGTAATAGAAAATTTACCCCGGGGATCACTTCTGTGGTTCTGCTTGACAGGGGCACAGGAAAATAATTTTCTTGGGTGGCAAAAGCCAGGGTACCTTTTTGGCTAGGCTTGTATAGGCCCTAGGGTCAATAGCCTAGCACCTACCTATGAATGTCCAGGGCCATGGACCAAAGAGCCCGAAGAACTAGATGGACCAAGGGGCATGACCAGTTTAAAATCTGCGAGACCTGATCTTGTATCAAATGAATTCTGTGCTAGGGCAAGGCTGCAATCTCTGAAACAGAGTCTAAGTGCACCCCTATCAATTCCAACTGTTGAGTGGGGATCAGAATGGATTTCACCAGGTTGACAGTTACCCCTAATCAACAGAAGAGGGAGAGAACATAATGAACTGCCTGTATCAGTCGATGCCTCAAAGGAGCAGTGAGGAGCCAATCGTCAAGTTATGGAAAGACCTGGAACCCCTGCTGTTGCAGGTGAGCCGCTACAACTGCCATACATTTGGTAAACATGCGGGGGGCTGTGTAAGAATGAAGGGTAAAGGCTGTGAACTGGTAATGATTGGTTCCCAGCCAGAAGCGAAGATGTTACCTGGAATGCCTGTCTATTTTGAAGTGATCGTAAGCATTCTGGAGATCCACTGAGCACATCCAATTGTCCTCATGCAAAAGTGGCAGAATGGACTGAGCAGTGACCATCTGGAATTTTGATTTCTTCACTGAAAGATTGAGCTCGCTGAGATCCAGAATAGGACGTAGGTCCCCTGTCTTTTTTTGGCGCTAAAAAGAAGCGAGAGTAGGTGCCGGATCCTGTTTGTCCTGCTGGGACCTCTTGGATTGCTCTCTTTAGACGTTGTTGAACTTCTTTGAAGGCCACCTCCCGTTCACTGGGTGGAATGTCTGGGAGATAATGACTTACTGGAGAGGGTTCCAAAAAAAGGGAATGAAATAGCCCCTGGAAACGATACTTAGCACCCACTGATCAGAAGTGATGCTCGTCCATGCTTGTGGGTGTAGGGAAATTTGACCCCCGACTGCCTCCAGGGCAGAGCGGTCGGGCAACAGTTCAGGAGCACTGGTAGGGCTGCTCAGAAAAGGGAGCCCTGATTTTTGCAGACCCCTCCTGCCTTGAGGGCATAGTCTATTGAAATGTCTCCCCCTGCCTCTGGAAAAGGATTCATCAGGAGTGTCCTGAAAGGGAGACTGTGACTTATGGAACCACATCTCCCTAGTTTCTGTTTGGACAAGGACCTCTGGAAAGCAGAAAGCTTGATCTCGACCACAGACAGAGTCTTCCCTTCCTGCTTGCTGCAGGTTAGTGTCCTTCAGGGAAGGTTCAAAAAGAGTGGAACCATCAAAGGAGGCATCGGTAAAGGACGCCTTGACGGGTTCCGTGAACCTACATAAACGTAACCAGGCATGATGCCTCAAAGCAATGCCTGTGCCAGCTGACCGAGAGGTAGCTTCCACCACATTGGAAACTAACCTCATTGAGGAATTCACAAGGGAAATCAGAGTGGATAGCTTGGGAAACACCTTCTTCAGGTCCTCCACCGGCAATAATTTTGTAAGGGAAGTGGAAAGCTCTTGGACCAAATCCCTTTGGATGCGAATAAAATGTGCCAAATAATTTGTCACCCTCAGTCTAAAGGTAGCTGAGGCATACAACTGCTTCTCAAAATGGTCGATTGCCCAGGAGTCCCGGTTCAGGGGATGGACCGTGGAGCTCTGCTCTACTAGCTCCTTTATTGTGGCATGGCACTGAATGGAAACCCTTTGCTCCAGAAAGAGTAGTCTGCAGGAGGACTCAGAAACTTGTCAGCTCTTTTTGGAACAGGCTTTACCGTGTCCAGTTCCTTCCAGGCCCTGCTAGCGATCAGATCCACAAACGGGGGAGGGGGGAACCCAAAAGTTAGACGGGCCCACCCTGAAGTCTTTCAGAAATACAAACTCCTCCGAAGACTGGGTTTGCTTCAAAAGCTCAAGGATGTCTTCAAAGGAGGAGACATTGCCAGGCAGAGATCTGGGGGACCCATCTCCTTCCTCGAAGTCTGTATCCTCAGTGAGGGACTCCACAGGGAGTCCAAGTGCCTCCTCTTGCACTTTCTCTTGCAATGAACCTCCTCTGTTGGGGGCTCCAGGGAGGACTTGGAAGAGACAGGGACTCCCAGAGGGGAGGAAACCCCCTGAAGGCTCAAATCAGGAGGGCTGGTGCCTAGAAACTGGGGTTGGATGAGAAAGAGAAACAGGAGGGGCAAGGCTCCCCTGGCTGGATGGGGCAGGAGAAGCCAGGAGCTCAAACTCTATTTGGGCCTTGAGGAAGCTCCTCATCATCCTGTCCATGTCTGAGGGGAAAAGACTCCTAGAAGACCAGGAGGAGGAAGAGGAGTGTGTGGACTTGGAGGGAGACCTCGCTGACCTACTGCCAGGTTCTGGGATCCAATGTCTGAGCTGATTGGGACCTCTATACAGAGCATCCTCCAAAACTATAATCAGATCTGAAGGTCTTGTCAACTCAGTGGTCGGACCAACAAACCGTTCGGATCCGAGGCTGGTCTAACCTTGATCGGATCAGAGGGCCTCTGATCCGGAGAAGACCTGAATCTGACAGACTGCTCCATGGCTCTCGGGTCCAAAGAGCTTGGATCAGAGATGGACCAGGCTGGAATTGGATCTGACAGCCGTGGTTTCTTGGTGGGAGCTGAATGGAGAGAAGGGGTCTTTCTCTTTAGATTGGAAGAGGAAGCCTTCAAGGGGGAAACAAAAAGCCCCCCTGAACCAGACCCTTTAGAAGGAGCTTGTTGCTGTGCTCCACCAAAGCCCCAGGGGTTAAATGGGGCACAAAGGTTACATTCAACCTCCAGGTGCAGGCTACCCAAGCAATCCACACACTCCTTGCGCATGTCAGAATAAGGCATTTTCTGACCGCACAAGGAGCGCTTTTTAAAGCCAGCAGACTTATCAGACTTAATCCTAAACTACAACACTGAAACACTCAAACAGTAAGCACTAAAACATTATAGCACTAACAGCTAACAAAGAAAAGGTGCCAAAACCTAACACGCACAAACAATCTAAGCTAAGCAACAGGAGGAATTAAAGCTACAGGAATGCTAACTCACCCAAACTACACTAGAGAAAAAACTACCAGACCTAAGGTACAAGAGAAGGAAAAAGTCACTTATCTAGCCAGAGCCCAAGGAATAAGCATCTGCACAGGAAGCATGGCAAATGAGATCTGAGGGTTACAGGGCAGCAGGGTGTTATGGGAGAGGGAGGAGCTAGAGCCTTGGATCCGTCAGTTAAAGGTTTCTGGCTCGGATCCAATGTCTGATCCTAAACCCTATGGTGATGAATGATGACATGGATAACATCAGATCAACTGATAATGTGATCCAGACACACACAAATGCTGAAGTCTGGAAAATTAGAGATGTGATGGTATAAGCATCTTTTAAGCCTAGTGCTACCAGGAAACTTAAAGGAAGAAGAAGAGATAACAGGTAGTGAAGTAACATCATTCAGAATTTGGGTACTGTCACAACCAGCTTAAGGAAAGAAAGATCCAGAACTTTTCTCCATGCATTTTCATTTTTTCTTTGGCACTAGGAATATCTTTGAATAAAAAACTATTCCCTCCTGGGAAAGAGGAAAGCACAGTTGTGGAATATCTTACCATAATGGCATATGTCCTTCTCTTCACTGTTGCAAAATTCTTTACAATAAGGATCCCCTGCCGAGGTCGGCTCGATGTCCGGCCAGTATACCAAAGCCTTTAAGTTGCTTTAAGGTACGTCATACATCACACATATGCTCTCCGTGTATAGCATAGGGCATAAAGATGACATCCAGACGTACCATAGTCGGAACCAAGAGCCAGAGTAGGAACTTCAGTTCAAGGAAGAAAGACATCCAGTACATATCCAGAAGAGAGAAGAACCAAGGAGAAGGATGGACAGACTGAATACTGCAACAGTGAAGAGAATGATATCTACTGTTATGGTAAGATCTTACACAACTGCACTATGGCCTTCCATTTCACTGCTGCAGTATTCTTTACAATAGGGAGAGTGCAAAAGTTCAGGAAGGAGGATGGACCAGCAGAGCTCTCCAGGAACCCATGGAGAATGGCTCTAGCAAAGCCAGCTCTAGCTCTGGAAATCACATCCAACTTGTAATGCTTGGTAAATATATACACAGAAGACCAGGTAACCAGATAGCTGCCTCAAGAATAGAGTTAGTGTTCAAACCCTTGAAAAAAAAACACCAGAAGAAGCCACAAGCCCTAGTAGAATGAACCTCAAGAGAAGAAGAAAGGCTCTTGTCATGGAAAGCACAACAAAAAGAAATGGCTTTAAAAATCCAAGAAGAAATAGTTTGCTTGGAAGCAGCCAAACCTAAGGATCTAGGATGAAAGGAAACAAAGAGCTTATCAAATTTACAAAAAATCTTGGTCTTATCCAAATAAAATCTGAATTGTCTATGCATATCCAAGGTGTGTAGCACCTTCTGTCTAGCAGCTTACAGAGAAGGGAAAAAAGTGGACAAATGAACAGACTGATTAAGAGAAATTCATTCACCACCTTGGGCATAAAAGGAGGATTAGTACGAAGGTACTCCCTGTCATTATGAAAACGAATAAAGGAGGGCTTGAAGCTCAGACACCCATCTGTCTGAAGTAAGGGCTAACACAAGTGCAGTCTTCCAAAAACAATGCTGTAAGGAAGCTGTAGCAGCTGTAGGCTCAAAGAAACCTGAGTCAAATTTTCTAAAACAAAATTAAGATTCCACGGAGAAGGGGTAGGCTTCCTGGGAGGTCTAATAAGAAGGATGCCTTTAACTGTTTAGCCTCAAATCTAGAAACTAAAGGCGGTGATAAAGGCAAATAAGCAGAGACAGCTGATAAGTGGACCTTAACAGAAGAATAAGCCAAACCAGCACTGAGCAATTCACACAGATCAGACAGTAACAAAGGAACATCCACAGAAAGTAGATCCTAGTTAAGAGAAAGAGACCAAACAGAAAACCTCTTCCATTTGGATAAGCAGGATTTCCTTGTTGTGGGTTTCCTAGCCTCCTGCAGGACCCTAAGCACATCCACAGAAAAAAAAATGCCTGTATGGAATCAAAATCCTATCACCCACAGCGCCAGTTGAAGAGTAGACAGGTGAGAATGGGTGAGAGATTCCGTGTCTTGTGTGAGTAGATCAACCCTGTGAGGTAACTTGTGATGATTGTCCTTGGCTAAATGCAGAAGAGGGAACCAATGCTGTCTGGGCCAAAAGGGAGTCACCAGTTAGATTTTGGGAGCATCCTGTTGTATTTTGAAAATACTTTTGGAATGAGGGGAAAGGGAGAAAAGACGAACAAACATCCCATACCAAGAAAAACACTTTCCAGACCAGAGGACCTGGGACTCTGGTACACAAAAAAAGAGGATGTTTGTTCAAAGGGGAGACAAATAGATCTACTTGGGGAGTACACCATTGGTAGACAATGTCCAGAAACACATCCCTGTGAAGCATACACTCATAATATTCTGTTATGGACCTGCTCAGAGAGTCTGCCACAATGTTCTGACCCGAGGGAATACAAACTGCCTGAAGAGTCAAATAATACTGGATAGCTAGTTCCCACATTATAAGAGCCAACCTGCAAAGGATGCAAGATCTCATCCCCCCCCCCCATGTTTGCTGACATACCATATCACTGTGGCAGGGCCGGTCTTTGGTCAACTGGTGCCATAGAGAAAAGGGCTTCACTGCGCCCCAACCCCAAACCAGCCAGTGCCCCCCATCCTGGTCTACTTACACCATCCAGATTACTTTTTTCTTCCTTTTTCTCAGTGTTTGTCTTATTCTTCAAATTTATTTCTGTACTCAGTCAACATATTTATAAGATACCAATGTTTTACTACAGAAAATAAATGAATACTGGAAAAGTGTCCCTGCTGGAGCGGTGCCCTAGGAGGCCGCCTATTTGGCCTATGCCTAAGGCTGGCTATGCACCGTGGTATTGTCTTTAGACACCTTGACAGCCCTAGGTAGAATAGAGGGTGAAAAGCTTGAAGAGCCAGCAGAAGACCTCTCATTTCCTTGACACTGATGTGGTCTTTCCTTTGTTGAGGCAACCAAGGACCGTGCACCTTTACAGAGCCAAAGGATGTCCCACATCCCGCATCTGAAGCATCTGTGAACAGCTCCTGAGAGGAAACAGGGGGTTGGAAAAGGAAGCTTTGGACTGAGAGTCAACTGCTGAATTCACCACTGAAATTCAAGCTTGAGGGATTGAAGAAGAGGAACTAAAAAATCCAGGGGATGAGAATGCTGAAGTTAAACTGACTTTAGAAACCGCTGAAGTTTTCTCATGTGGAATTTGGCAAAAGGGAGCATAGGAATGGTGGAGGCCATAAAACCTGGAGCTCTCAGAAACTCATTTGCTATGACTAAAACCAGAGAAAGGAGGGACTAAAAGAAAGAAACAAAAATCAAGACCTTGGGAGGAGGCATGGATGCCAGCACTGGAGTATTCTGGATCCTGCAACCCAGAAATGCATGATCCTGTGAAGGAGTCAAAAAGGACTTTTTGAAAATTTATAGTGAACCTCGTGCTTTGTAGAAGGGAAATGGCAACGCGAAGATGCTGCAATAGAATCTCCGGAAAGCATGCCTGAAGCAGATCATCATCTATGTAGGGAAAGACTTGGATTCGCCCATAGCCTGCAAAAAGCAATCACAGGAGTGAGGCATTTGGCAATACCCTTGGGGCAACAGAAAGGCCAAAGGGCAAAGCAGAGAACTGAAAATGTCAGGAAGCAACAGAGAAACATAAAAACTTCCTGAAAAGGAGTTGAATAGGATGTGAAGATAAACATCCTGTAGATCCAGAGACACTAAACAAGTCTGAGGAAGCAGCAGAGTGAGCAAAGTTTGAAGGGATAACATCCAAAAGGAAGAAACCTTCAGAAAGTTGTTCAAATGAGAGAGGTCTAGAATGCGTCTCCAAGTGCCTTTTTTCCTAGGAGCCAAAAACATTCTAGAATAAAACCCCCTCCCTTTTGAGAAACTGGAACTTCCTGAATAGTTCCCACAGTCAAAAGATCCTGAAGCATCCCTGGAATGAAAGCCAATGGTTCCTGAGGGGGCTGAGGAATGCCCACGAAAGGGGGAAGATATTTCCAGACCATGTAAATACCCTAGACGGATAATGGAAAGAATCTAGGAATCCTGAGTAATCTTTAACCAAACTGGAAGAAATCAGGAAAGATGCAGAGAAAGAAGAATGTGGCTGAGAACAGGATAGTCAGACAGCACTTGGTTCATCAAGAAAAGATTTCTGGGTCACAGCAGTCTAGGTAGCTTTAGCAGGAGGAGCACTTTTAAGCCCCCTTTTTACTCTTGGGAGGAGGGTAAGACAGCTTACGAATAAAGGCCAGCTTATTAGGGGAATTTCTTTGAAACTTAGCCACAGGAGAAACAAAAACATGTTTAAGTTCCTGCAAGGCCTTGCCCTTATCCTGAAGACACTTAAATCAGCTGCAGCTGCACCAAATATGTTTATCTAGAGGAGCATCCATCAACTTAACTTTAATAACATCAGGCAAAGGTTGAAGCTGAAGCCAAGAACATCTCATTACAGAACCAAAAGCAGCAGCTCTGGAAGAAGCATCTGCTGCATCATAACTGCACTTAATAGAATGGCGAGCCACCTGAGAAGAGGTCCCCAACAAAGAGAGCAGAAGTCTTCCCTTCAGAATCAGGATGGCGAGAAATAACCTAACAGGCCTGGGAAAGAAGAGATAAAATATATATGGACATTTGAGTCTGGTAATTGAAAGCCCTAAAAGCCACGGTAGCAGAAGTATAAACCTTCTTACCTAGCCTTTCCGTAGTCCTACTGTCTTTATCAGAAGGAAGAAGCTTTGTAGAAGGCAGTAGTTGAGATGGCTTATCAGATACCACAGACACCACGGAGGGGTCAGATGAAGGACACCTATAGAGAGATCTGCAATCCTCAGGAACCCTGTAAAGCCCATCAGGTTTTGGGGGCAAGGAGCTGGAAGCCAGAAGTCTGAGACACAGTAGAAAAGGCATCTAACAAGGCAGCCAAAAACAGGAGGGACAGCAGAAGGTCTGGGAGAATCCATTTGCAGAAGGTTATAATACCGCTTCTGCACCTCACAATTCCATTTAAAAAATTCCATTATCCTAGAAATTGTCCCCTCCCCCGAAAGAAATCCCCTCAAAAGGAGTGTTAGGACTAGTAGACTCCTCTTCCTCAGAACCACAGTCTAAAGACAAAAGAATCTGAAATGAATAAGCAAGGGATTCCTCATCTGAATCCACCTCTTCTTTAGAGGAATCCAGTTCCCTAGGCCTTTTAAGAGGGGTTGAGGACCAGGGTGGAGCAGGAAAAGAGACTCCCATAAGGAGGTTTCAAAGCCAAAACGGCATTAAATGCACCCTGAATGAAACTCTGCCATTCACTCTGAGAGTCCGTAGGAGTAGCATGCTTTGTTTTTGTTTCTTTTTCAAAGGAACATCTTACCTGTAAAACTAAGAAGGTTCAGACAGTGGACAATATTCCACAATCGTAGTAAGAACTTCTTCTGTAACCAGAATCTGAGGAACAACCCTAGGCCCTTTGGTAACAATCAGCAGTGGTTCCCCCTGCACATCCTAAGCGGACATATGTGAAACCTGCAGTGATGTGCATGAGGTCAGATCCATGCTGGCTTTCAAAAGGATTGCAGCAGAGAAATCCAAGAGAGAACCCAGGAGAACCTTGGGAAAGACATATAACAGAGGTAGTACAGTGGAAGAATCAGACCGAGACTTCTTGGCCTTCTTCACGAACAGCTGAACTTGAGAGCAGGAAGTTCCTCCATAGTGTCTTTCACTAAAAGCTTAAGATGTTAGTTCTCTAAATGCAAGTCCAAAGAGGAAAGCCAACTATGGAGAGTCTTTGGGATGAAATCCTGACAAATGGAACAGAATGTATGGTCATGGGAAGCACTGAGAAAAAATAAGCACTGCTCAGGACAATCTTTATGGGGAATCTGTCTCCTGCACTGGCATTTACCCTTTCTGGATGACATGAAATCCAACAAGCACCAAACAAAAGGAAAAACAGAGTGAAAACCTCAACTGAAATGGCTTGGTAAACATGCAATGAAGCAGGAGTTCAGACAGACAAACAATGGTGTTAAGACTGGTGGCAAAGACGTTCTGAGAATGTACTTCTAGATGTCACCTTTATGCCCTATGCTATACATGGGGAGCATACGGTATACCTTAAAGCAACCTTAAAGTCTTTGGTATACTGGGCAGACATCGAGCCTCCCTTGGCAGGGGATGACATCTGCTTCTATCACTCATTGAGGCAGCATGTAAAAAGGAATTGGTGGAAATAACAGAGGCTGATAGGAGGATGAGGAATGACCCCCCCCCCCCCAAAAGGAGGAATTTCCTTCCACTGGCATATGTAGCTGTGATGAATCATCTTCAGAACACATTTTTCTGAAACTGTTTCCAAAGAGAAAAATGGAGATTCAGACCTTCTGGAAGAAAAAAGGGACAGAATGGGAAGGGTTCACAAGTTCTCTTGAATAGTCATTCAAAACTGTTGGACTGTTCTTGGTTTTGAGAAGTTCAAGACCTCTTTTCGAAGCCCCTTGCCATTTCTTCATAAACATCTCCTTATTTGTATTTTGTTGAGACTGTTTACTCTGCTTTTTGCCAATACTGGATGAGGAGACAGAAAATCCCTCGGAAAATTTAGAAAACTAGAGCTGAAAAATTTTTGAGATTCCTTGGATCAACTTGCCCCTTTAATCACATTTTTGATCTTTCCCGCAGAAGGGTCAAACACAATCTCTATCCAAGGGAGAATTTAAAATCTCATTTTTATCATCATCTGGGAGGCTCTGAGAATGTAGTCATGCAAAACTACTCAGCGGCCATAGTCCTGGAATAAGCATCAACAGAGTCATATATACACACTGTAACAATGAGCAATAACCCATGCAATAGAAGGGGAAAAAATTGCTCCCAAGAAGAAAGGGCACATAAAACATTTCTCATATGTTCACAATTTGTCAGAACAAATTAACCGACTGTGGGACCAGGGGGACCAGTAGTCTATTCCATGGTCAAGTGTAAATAATACCTCTTTTCCGGGGAAGATAAGCACCAGCTGTTGGTAAATGCTACCAGTCCACCAAAGTTATTTTTTTGGACAGAAAAACATAGCGAAAAGCACTTTATTTTACTTTTTCAGGGCTGCCATAGTTTTTTAAACAATCTCTCCACAGAAAGAAAAATATTTTCTGTTACTTTACGCTACTTTTAAAACAGCAGGAAAAAATGAGCGCTCCATTTAAAAGTATGTTACAGTCTTGAGACAGTCCATTAAAATACAACACTCCTAGCTTTAAAATAATTTTCTTGAAGAAATAAATGTATAAAGAAAATGGCAGTTTTTTTCCCCTCAAAGGGAACTTATCTGTACAGCAAATGAAAGCACAATCCTATAGTCAATCCTCAAAAGCCTCAGAGGAGCATAGTCTTTGGTGGCAGTAGAGCCCTGAAAGGCTTCTCACCCATACTTGCCTTTTAGTCTGGTCAGATCAAGCTGCCTGACAGCTTGGGTACATGGAAGGTGCCCTGAAGCTTTGGATGCTGGCTGAGTGTAAAATCCTTGTCAAGATATAACAGACACAGCTAAGGCTACTGCAGCAGTGATTAATATGATGATCACCACCTACTACTTACATGTAGCAAATGTGGGATCACATAGCAGGAAAAAGGGCAAACTTCCTTAACCCCATTGTTCTCAGTTCTTGCAAAGAACCAGAGTACAGCAGTTAAATTTGAATCCATCAAATGAGTCAAACTTTCCCATTTCTAAAAGGGCAGTGGTCCAAATAAATGATTCAGACCCCCCCACACACACACACACACATACATATATATATATATATATATATATATATATATATATATATATATCTATATATATATATATATATATATATATATATATATATATATACACACACACACACGAGTACCGTTTGGTTAACAGATGGAAGTGCATTTTTTTTTGTTCAAAGGTCTGGTTTATCGAACAGATGTTTTGTTTGATGTTTTGGTTGCAATAGTTAAGTGGGATGTTTATTAGATGTGTGTGTGAAGGTGCATGGATTAGAGTTATATAATGGTTAGGTAAGAGGATAGATTGTGTGTGTGTGTGTGTGTGTGTGTGTGTGTGTGTGTGTGTGTGTGTGTGTGTGTGTGTGTCCAAGCCCATCTTGAATAGTGGCAGTGTTACAGGATGGGCTTTTTTTTTTTTAAATTAAGATACAGGTTAGGGACACGGTTAGGGCTGGGACATATTACTACAGTGGAGCTGGGGGTTGAGCCATGACTGATGGCACTGACAGTGTTGATAGATGCCTGATGATGTAGTTAGGATTACAATAAAAAAATATCTGCAAATATGTGAGTTGAAAACATGATAAATACAATCTTGCTTAAAGATCCATTTGTAGTTTTAGGCTATAAAAGTCAAATTAATTAAACCAATGGAACAGTAGTACTAACCAAACAAGCTACATCCATTCCTGTATTACTACCTGTTCACATGTATGAAAATGAGATCAAGCATTCAGCTGTTTGTAATTCATATGCAACATCACACCAATTCAGAGTTTGCTAATCCATAGCTGGTTTGAGTTAATTTTTCATTGCATACTGCACAATAAGACATGGCATTGTCTCCACTGCTGAATAACAGAAATACTTCTAAAGTTAGTTGATGACCAAAAGGAAAAAGCAGCATCTGTCTAACCCAGAAGTGTTCTCATTAATATAATAACTGCCTGATCACAGGACATAAGTCAATGCTAGGTGTTTCTCAGTCGGTGAAGCTGAAATTCAAATCATTTAACTGACTCTAAAGTCAAAGCTATCACTGACTTTTGCCATGGCATAATTACAGTGGAAATGGAACGGTACCCATTCTTCAAAACACTGATTCCAATAATGAAATATGTATAAAATCAGTGTAGGTAACTTTGCAATGTTAGTAATTTTTGAATCCCCCCCCCCTTTTAAACAAAACATTTCAATATAGATATTTCTGAGAGTTCATTTTTAGATACTTTCCATCCAAATACCTTTCCTTCTGCATGCATTTTGGTTTATTTATTTATTTATTTCATTTTTGCAGTCATGCAATTATATTCAGGTGTTCTGCTGTAACTCATCATTACAATACCATATGAATACAAGTGAAGGAAGAACACTGACTGCTAGTCACTACCCTCCATGCCTTTTCATGCAGCTGGTGCCACTCCCGTATCATTAGTAATACTAGTGCCATTCTAGCTGTAGAATACTGACAGACTATATACAGTGTTTTTTCCTTTTCCTTTTTTTTTTAATACTGTGCCCTGTTTATTTTACTTTCCAAGGTTAAGCTACAGCAAACACTTATTCTTTTGATTTACATAACTACTCAGAAATAAAAAGTAAGATAGATAGTTTTGATACATTTGCTCATGAGGAATAAAATCCTACACAAAATGCATGCAAGCATGGAGCAAGCCATCTGCAAATCACCAGTTATGAATTTGCATTTGCCTTGTAGTATAGAATATTTTGCTGTTTAGAGCACAAACGAACTTGTACAGTTTGAGCACTTTTAGTGCTGAGTCCGCATCACATAAACATTGTCCTGAAATTTGGGGCAACAGTACTCAAACCTACCAAAAACCTGAGTCCACATTTATTTTTTTAATGCAGTCTCAGTTTTCCACATTTCTAGCACAAAGTCAGTCTGCACACTGCTTGAGTCCCTCAAGAATGTCATTTGTCAGAGTTAAAACCAAACTTATTTTTTTACTTTGTGAAATTTCATAAAATGTTATACTGTTAGCAGTGCAATACCATATTCATCACGTGTTTATTACTACACCACCATAAATATTAAGACAACAATAATCTCCCCTTATCACAAAATCAGTGGGGGTTAATTTGGATCCACATAATCACTTAACCATCTGTTTAGTATGCTATGCATTATACTGTAAAGAAAGGGGGGGGGGGGGGGCTCTGTTTAAAAAAAAAAAATAAAATAAAAATAAAAAAAAAAAATAATAAAGACTGCCTTTTCCTAGACCAAGATTAGTATAGGCTCACAAAGGGGAAAGCATAGGTATATTCTAAATCTTGGAACAATCCTTGAAATAATTAACTGCTGTTGCAGAGGAACGTTTGACAGACTGCAAAATCTGACGTGACATCACAAGTACGTATACTATGCAAGTTAGTTAAAAATTAAGCACTACATAATTACACATGCATCAGAAGGGAGTACATACAGTGTAAAGATGCTACCATGTCAAAATTCAAACTAACATTTTTGGATGGAACAATGTTGCCTTGTATCGTTGTTGAATGCAGATATAAAACGTGTAATTTACAAAAGGGGTTACTTTAGGTATTTATGTGAGTGTGAACAAGTGCCCTTTACAGGATTGGAGGGGGGGGTTAAGATGTGATAAGGTTTAGCTGGTGTTTCATCAGGTTTTGGCATAAATGCATGGGAACTGTGTTACATTCTAAGTCAAAAGCAAAGACAAGCTTGGAGAATTAATGTTACACTTGGTTAAATGCATTAATAAATCAGTAAGCTATCACAGGACTAAAGGAGTACTAGTTTCAATCAAAACACAGAAGAAAGGCTTAGAGCTGTTAATGAGCTACTTGTAGTCAAGTGTACACAGGTGGATTCCTTCCCCCTCTTTTTACTTACTGTGCGACTGAGCAAATTACTTGCCCAAATGGCTTTCTGTTAACCCCAGAAAAGGATCACTTTGTTCAGTGGGTTTACCTGGTTAACAAAGGTATAATAATAATGATAATAATTTGAAGCCAGCTCTCCTCCTACAACCTTTCTGAAGTACTGAGTAAAACTAGTAAACAGTAAATAAAAACAATAAAAGAAAATAGTTACAACACAGCAATTATTTCTTACAACAGATAAAGCAATAACAGATAACTAATAATGGGAGAAACATAAAACAGAGGGCACAGGATGTATGAAAAGTTACACTGGCAAGAACACAGATGTGAAGTATTGGAGTATATAACTAGGACTGTGCACTTAATAGAGAACAAAAAGGCTGGCTAAAAATACTGTTGCACAAATTACACTCAGCAATTTAGACTTTCCTGACTACATATGTGAAACAATTTCCATTTGTATAACCTAATCCATTTCAGTTAAGTCGGGTAAATCCATATTTTGTATGGTACTTGAAAGGCTTTTACTTCTGCACTTCATTGGAGGACTGAGCTAGAGACGAGTAGAATCAGTATGTGGTTGAGGGAAGCAGAATAAATGGGCACAAAATGGGTATGTCGCTGTAGACACCAGACTGTCTTGCTACAGCTATGAGCAAGAGTGACAGAGGTTAGCAGATGTAGAAAAATAAATGTTTTTTCTTTGGAAAGCAATACTTTGCTCTGAAGGCTGCTGAGGTTAAAGCCCAAGAGGGGACACAGTCTGCACTATTTAAAGGGCTTGAAGGAGAGACCAGAGTATATTGGCCGGCTAAGATCTAGCTGTATTCAACTGGACGTATAAGAGAATTTAAGTACCTTTTATCTGCACTTTTTCAAATAATACAGTATTTAAATTGATTTAATTGTGTTGCATGAATATTAACTGAATTGGAAGTTTTAACTCTGTTCTTCAGTTAGTGCTTGCTTGAATTTTATTGTCTGTGAGTAATTGCAGGTGTGGGGGTAGCCACATTCTTTGACTTTCTGTCAATGCCTATTTAAGTGGTACAGTTTGAAATATTTCCTGCTTAAAAACCTCAGCTTTGGCCGGCTAAGATCTAGCTGTATTCAACTAGACGTATAAGAGAATTTAAGTACCTTTTATCTGCACTTTTTTCAAATAATACAGTATTTAAATTGATTTATTTGTGTTGCATGAATATTAACTGAATTGGAAGTTTTGACACTGTTCTTCACTTAGTGCTTGCTTGAATTTTATTGTCTGTTAGTAATTGCAAGTGTGGTGGTAGCCACATTCTTTGATTTCCTGTCAATGCCTGTTTAAGTGGTACAGTTTGAAATATTTTCTGCTTAAAAACCTCAGCTTTGTCTGGCTAAGATCTAACTGTATTCAACTGGACGTATAAGAGAATTTAAGTACATTTTATCGGCACTTTTTTCAAATAATACAGTATTTAAATTGATTTAATTGTGTTGCATGAATATTAACTGAATTGGAAGTTTTGACTCTGTTCTTCAGTAAGTTTTCGCAGCCACCCTTCCTGTTTCTTTTTTGGTGTTCATCTTAGTGGCTTTGAAACTGCCCGCCCCTCTTGTAAATTTGTGTTTGGATACTCCTTCTGGGCCCATCTCATTTGCTCACTCAACTGAGTGCAGTGAGATCATATTCTTATTTCAGGCACTCCTACTGTGTACAGAGAGAGCATCTGGGAAAGAGAACAAAAAAAAATGTAAGCTTGTTTCCTGCCTTTCCTGTGGTCTAGACTGTTTGTAGGCTTCTGAGCCCCCAAGCTCTTTTGTGTTGGAGGGAAACCTTCTAGCTTAGTTTTGTTTCTTATAACTAGCCAGTTTTCTAGTTTCAGCACTCAAATCTGATTCTTTGAACTCAGCAATTGTTCAGAACTCATTGTAAGCACTACATAAGCTGCAAATTACTACAGCACTCAACTTTCCTCACTTATCTAGAGGAAAGCAGTTTTTAGTACTTAATAAATAAGCACATATCCAGGCATGTCGAAGGGTCAGCTCCCGGTGATTTCTCCTGTCTACCTGTTGAATCTGGGCATCTTGGGGCAATGCAGCAATTGCCTCATGTACACAGACAACCCTCTCCTCCTACCACCCAACACTACAACCTGTGAGAGATGCACTTATATAGCCAAACTGGAAGCAAAGCTCTCTTCACCCAAGACTGGACTAGACAGTCAAGAGGAGAAGGTAAACACTTGCACCACACCACACTCATCACATAGTCCCTCAAAACCTACACCACCAAAACACACACCTACATTCGAGGAGGCTCTCAATAAAAACCTGCCCAAGCATCAGGGACATCCAAAGCATAAACGCAAGCAAACCCCACCCCCCAACACAACCCAAATGACACATAGCCCACAAACTCAGTGTGCCACTCAACCACAGCCCATAAGGCATAACAATGTACCCAACACTCTAGTCATAGGTGACTCTATAGTCAGGCACACTGATGTTCCACTCACTAGACTAAACAAGGAGAAAGTTACTGTCAGCTGCTTGTCAGGTGCCAGGATCCGCCACATAACTCATGCACTCGGGTCACTCCACAGTAAGTACAAATATGACAGTCATTGTCCATGTTGGTGTGAATGACCTGAGACATACCTCCCTGGACTACGTGAAGAGACATGGAGGAGCTCTCCGATCTTGTATCCCAGGCAGGAATGCCCCTAACCCTGAGTAGCATCCTGCCATCACCCAGAATGATACCACAGTACAAGGACAAAATGATTGACTTCAACAAATGGCTAAGCTTCTGGAGTCATTCCAAGGGGATCCAGTATTTGTCTGCCTGGGACAACATGATCGACAGACCACAATGCTTTGCCAGAGATGGCCTGCACTTGTCTCCCTTAGGATTCCGAATACTGGCTAAGGCTCTTGCCACGCCTATAGTGCCTTTTTTAGGCAAGGTTCAAATGACAGTCACCACCGTAACAGGTACAAGCAAGCAAAATCTGAGGGTAATGCTACTCAATGCTAAAAGTCTAAACCTCAAAATGCACTCACCGAGGCACTCCTTAAAATGGAGAACATTGACATCTGTGCAGTGACAGAGACCTGGTTCAAAGCTCCAGAGAGCACCCCTGCATTACCAGGCTACAATTCATACCACACCTTTTGGCCACCTAACTCAGAACGAAGCACTAAAGGCGGAGGCGTGTCCATATTCATTAAGGATATCCACACCTCCAGGCTAGTTGCACAGCGTAATGCATCCGAGATTATCCAAGTGCAACTAACTCTGGGCAAGACCGCAATCCAAATTGTAGCTTGCTACAGACTCCCCACCATGCCCAGGATTCCCACTCCTCATTTCTTGATACACTGGAAAGTATTAGGGAACAACCCAACACCCTAATAATGGGCGATTTCAACTTCCCTACCATTAACTGGGAAAACTACTCCTGTACCAACTCTTTTGCTTAACGTTTTCTAGAATTCATAAATTCCAACGCCTTGGATCAACTTATTCAGACCCCCACCAGGGGCAGCAATATCATAGACCTGGTCATTACCAACATGGGAAACCGGTGTTCCACACCAAAGGGTCAATTCCTTGTTGGTCAGATCCGACCACAAGCTAATCAGCCTAGACATCCACATCCCACCACCAATTAGGGAAACCATTGTAAAAAAACTTCTCCAAAGCCAACTTCACACTTCTTAAGACAGAAGTGGCAAACTTCACGACACCCATGCAGATGGACAATAGAGGTACGACTGCTGAATCCTACACAAATGCACTTTATAAGCACTTACACGAGTGCATTGATCATGCTATCCCTACTAGAACCAAGATGTTATCCTCCAAAAAAAGGAAGCCAATCTGGTGGTCCTCTGCCATAAATAAACTCTACAACAGAAGAAAGAAACTGTTGCAAAAAAGAGTAAAATCCCATGACTGGAGGAACTCCCTGGTCAACCGCAGTAAGAAGCTGAGATCCCTCATAAAATCCTCCAAAGCTAGTTACAAAAATAAAATTGCCATTGACTCTAAAGACAACCACAAAGCATTCTATAGCTATGTCAAGAATCTCAATGGGAACACTCAGATCTGCTCTGAGTTACAGCACAATGGCGCTAAATATACAGAACCAACTGATATTGCCAACATCCTAGCAGATAGGTTCAGGGCTAACTTTACCCCCCTCTCACCCCCTAGAGGGCCCATCTCTATACCGGAAGAATGCAAAGTTCCTATAATCACGGCTACACAGGTAAAAAACACACTCTCCAAAGCCAAGAACCTGTGTTCTTGACAATATCCCAGGCTGCGTTCCACACAAACTACAGAATGAACTGGCACCCCACCTATAAGTACCATGTTCAATCATAGCCTCACCTCAGGCTTTGCACCCACTGAATGGTGCACCGCGACAGTTATCCCACTCCACAAATGGGGAGCCACGACAGACCCTAGGAACTACCGCCCCATTAGCCTGACGAGCCTGGTCTGCAAGGCCATGGAACATATAATTGTGGAGCTCATAAACAAAGACATTGGTAATCTCCAAACTCTGGACCCTACCCAGTTTGGATTTGTAAAAGGCAGATCATGTCTCCTAAACCTGATTGACTTCTTTGAAGCAGTCACCAAAGCCACAGATGAGGGTAAAATGGTTCACACAGCTTATTTAGATCTCGGCAAGGCTTTCAACACCATCCCCCACTCTGGAATTATAGATAAGCCCACTAAACTAGGTATAAATCCCTATGTCACAAGATGGGTTGCCAACTGGCTCACTGACAGAACCCACACTGTGAAAGTAGCGGATTCCAAATCCGACTTCAGACCAGTGACAAGTGGAGTACCACAGGGTTCAGTCCTGGGTCCTCTCCTGTTTGGAATCTACTTCTCTAAAGTGCAAGCTAACACAAAAGGTCTTTGGCTAACAAAGTTTGCAGATGACTGCAAACTAGGAGCCATAATCGAAACTCCTAATGATGTGGACAAACTACAAAAGGGCCTCACTGAGACAGATACCTGGTGTCAAAGCCATGGCCTGAAGCTCAATGCCAGAAAGTGTATTGTCATCCCCTTTGGTAAAAACTCTGTACCCATGAACTACCACATAGCTGGTAGTCTACTTAATACCGAAAATGTGATGAGACCTTGGGACACAGGTGGACAGTGGACTCTCCTTTGATAATCACATCGCCACAGTGGTCAGGAAATGCTTCTACGTGGCTCATCGCATCACAAAAGGATTCTCATCCAGAAAAAAGAGGTCATTGTTCCCCTCTACGCATCACTCATTAGACCCATTATAGAGTACAATGCCCCTTTTGGTATGTACCTCATAAGACATCTACAACTGGAAAGACCACAGAAATACCTCACAAAGGGGATTACTGGCCTCAAACAGATGCCCTACGCAGACCACTTAAAAAAACTACAGCTTTACTCCATTGCATATCGCCTACTCAAAGGCGATCTCTGCCTAACATACAAAGCTATGTCAAACCCAGAGCTGTTGGACATGCTCCACTTAAAGAAATCCCAATCCCTCCGAGCTACACGCTCTAGGGACCTAAACCTTGTCACCACAATAAACAGAACATGCTGGAGGGATAGATTCCTGTCCCAGAGACTTCCCATACTCTGGAACAGACTACCTATGTCAAACAGAGCTCCTCATTAGCACTCTTCAAGAAAAATCTTGATGAATGGATGGGAAATAGGAAATTCACCCCAGGGATCACTTCTGTGGCTCTGCTAGACAGAGGCACAGGAAAATAATTTTCTTGGGTGGCGAAAGCCAGGGTACATTTTTTGGCTAGGCTTATATAGGCCCTAGGGCCAATAGCCTAGTACCTACCTATGAACACACACACACACACACACACACACACACACGTTTGACAAATGATAATGCAAGTCCCAAAAGCAGGAAAAACTAAGTCAATTTCCAGAGAAACAACAGTGAACCCTGAAAGTCACTGTCACACATTAAAAGTATTACACCCCACTATTAAACTCCAAGTCTGCCAAACATTGGAGTAAATGGAATTCTCTGAAATAAAGCAGCTTTGAATTTAGTACATATTTTCCCGTAATTGAACTTAAATATTCACAGCTCTAAGTACCATGCTTCTATTTCTTAAATTTACAAAGGGAATCCAACAAATGTGTGTGTGTTTATGTGGATGCATGTCATTTGACTGAATCCCAAAACATGGACAACAAATGACGGAAAATTCACTTGACTGAAAACTCATTTCACTGTCGCACACCTGATAAAAAACATTCTACCCAACACATCATCAACCCCCTTTCTCCCATTTTATACATGGGGTTGGGGTGCCATGTTAACTGTCGCTATCTCTACTGACTCAATGCCACACTCCTGCCTTATTCGACACTCAGGCCTGACTGTCGTAGATCTTCTGTCACACAATCGATATCCCTCTTTCCTGGATGCCCTTAATTCCTCTTTCTTACCTCCTGTCTGTCCCAAATCATCTTCATCAGATTGTCTTCTGCTTTTCTGCATGTGCCCAAACCATCGTAATCTGTTCTCTTTGATCTCTTTCTGTAATTGTAGCTACTCTGGCTTCTCCTCTTATGTCCTCTTTCCTTCGTCTGTCCCACACTGTGTATCCTGCCATCCATCTCAGGCACTTCATCTCCATCAACTCTAGCTTCAACTGCTCTGCCTTTACTGCCCAGGTTTCTGTACCATACACTAGTACTGGCCACACTGTTTTGTACACCTTAATTTTCAGCTTCTTTGTCATTCTTCTGTCATACATAACACCTGGCACTCTGACAGCTGGACGCAGCCCCTTTGATTGTAACTTTAACCTTTTCATTCAGACTTTCCTTCTCATCAAAAACCCCTTCCAGATATTTGAAACTGTTAACCTGTTCTACTGTCTTACCTTCCATCTCAGTTCTCAGTATCTTCAGATTTCCCCAATTTACTGCTATTACCACTGTCTTATCTGTACTTGGTTTTATCACATGTGCCTTTCATTTTTGCACTTGGATGGCACAGTGGTGTAGCGGTAGCATTGTCACCTCACAGCAATAGGTTCTCCGGTTCGATTCTCAGCGGGACTGCCTTCTGTGTGGAGTCTGCATGTCTTCCCTGCGTTCCTGTGGGTTTCCTTACACTTTTCAAAGACATGCATCCGGAGAGTTTCTCCCTGGGCCTCCACTGAAAATTGGCTTTGTTCTAAGTCAGACTTTCCTGGTAAACAAATGTTAAATAAATAAAAATAAATAAAAAATTCCATTCCCCTCTCCTTTGTTGAAGTTTTTGCTTGGAGTCGGCCTGTAATGGCACATTGTCTGCATACAGCAACTTTGTTGACCTGTTTCCTCTGACCCGTTTGCTAATGTAATCCATCACCAGTATGAGTAGCAATGGGCTCAGTGCTGAACCCTGGTGCACACCCTCACCCACTAGGAACCCCTCTGTGAGACCAAACACTGCTCGTACTTGAGTCAGTGGATCTTTGCACCAATGTTTCTGGGACTTCAAACCAAGGCAAGACTGCTCAAATCAGCTTTCTTGAGACTTTGTCATATGCCTTCTCCAAGTCTAGGAATACCCAACTGAACTCTTTCTTTATCTCTAGCTTCTTCTCAAACATCTGCCTCACTGCAAACATCAGGTCAGTTGTGCTGCTTCCTAATCTGAATTTGAACTGCTCATCTCCCATCTTACTTTCTACTATTCTGCGTATCCATTTATCAATCACAATTCTCCATAACTTTCATGCAATGTGACTGGAGGTTGATACCTCTCTGCATTGCTCACAGTTGTGAATGTCCCCTTTGTTCTTGTACACTGGCACGAGTATGCTTATTCTCCAGTCATCTGGCATAAGCCTCTCCACAATGCTACGAGTACCCTCAGGAGCCATTTCTCCCCTATCTCACACAGCATCTTTATCATACCTTTGGTGACCTCATCTGAGCCTGCTGCTTTCCCTGACTTCATTTTCCTTAGTGCTGTTCTTACTTTTTCTAAGGTGAGCTCTTCTTCTCTCACTGTAGGCTGTGTCTGGGGAACTACAGCTTTTGTGGCTTTTCTTCACTCAGAATTTGCTGGATGTACTCCTTATGTCTGGCTTTGATGTCCTGTGGACTGGAGAGCAGGTTGCTACTGGCATCCTTTATGAAGGGTGGCTATCTTTTTTTTTTTTCTCTCTCTTTGCCTTGCAACCTGATAAATTTTCTTTGTGCCACCTACTGAGTAACTTTCCAGAAGTTGGTAGTGTGTCTTT
This sequence comes from Protopterus annectens, assembly GCF_019279795.1. Classification (NCBI taxonomy): domain Eukaryota; kingdom Metazoa; phylum Chordata; order Ceratodontiformes; family Protopteridae; genus Protopterus; species Protopterus annectens. The sequence goes on from NC_056750.1 coordinate 266,257,422, forward strand.
GATTCCATGTTTTTTGCTACTGCAACTCCTTTCTTAGCCAGCCAGTACTCCTTCCCAAACTGGTCTGTCTTTTCTATCTCCCACTTTTTCCTGCACTCCCTTTCTTTTGATGACTTCTTGGACTTCTGCATTCCACCACCAGCTTTCCTTACGTACCTTTTTTCCATACCTGGCTTAGCCATATATTTGTTCTATAGTCCTCACACATGTTGTTTTGAGGTGCTGCCATTTTTCTTTAACGCCACCTATTTCCTCCGCTTCTTGGGGGTGCTAGAGGCCTGAGCAATTCCTTGAACTGTTGCAGTTTCTCTCAAGTCAACTTCCAGGTCTTCAGCCTGGCTTCTGTTGACCTTACAGCCTTCTCTGACCCAGTCTTGCAGCTAATTGTAGCAACCAGTGGTTTAAGCTGTGGGCCAACTGTTAAACTGGGGATGACTATGCAATCATTGATTCTTCCCCAGTGTCCTTTCCTTACTAGAAGGAAGTCTACCAGATTTGCATGTTGGTCATTCTTGTATGTGATCTTGTCAGTGTTTCTCCCTCTGAACCATATGTTGGCTACTAACAAGTCACTTGCCAGACAAAAGTCTAGAAAGCCCTATTCTTCTTTATTCCTGTTACCCCACCCATGTGGACCCAGGCATTCCTCATATCCTGTTCTGTCAGTCTCGATATGTGCATTCAAGTCAGTGTCACCCATTATCAACACCAATTCATGTTGTCCTCCTTTATCAAATAAATCCTGCAACAGCTGTCAGAATGTACTCTTCACTTCTCTATCACAAACCTGCTGTGGGGCATAGGCTGATATTATGAATACTATCCTGCCATTAGGCTGGATTCTGATTGCCATGAGTCTGTCACTGATTCTGATGACATTCCTCACCACAATTCCCACACCATTTCTAGCCTGTCATCCTCCTGAGTAGTAGACTTTTGATCCCAAGCCAAGTGGCTTTGCTGCACCGTTATTCCATCTTGTCTCTTGGATAAATAGGATGTCCTGCCTCCACCATACAATTATGCCATCCACTTCCAAGCTCCATCCTGTCAGTGAACCTACACTGTAGCAATTCTTAGATCATGTTTGGCAGGTTGATTAGTTTTATGTCCAGCTTTCACTCAACAGAGCTATCCCAGGTAACGTAGGCTAGACTACCGGACACTGGCTGGACAGTAGCTTATTGACAAAGGGCTGCTGGGCTTTATGGCGGGCACACACTGGCCAGTAAGGGCACATACACCCCTCCCACTGTTAGCAAGAGTCTCTGGTGTAGGTCAGAGCAGGCTAGGCCCTCCACCAACTTGTCACCAGCAAATTCCCATGACCATATCATCTAGAGCCATATTTTAAACCATTGAGTGGCTATCTCTGCCGTTGCGAAGTCTGTGATTTGTGTTCTCCTATCTTGAGGATACTGCGCACAACAGTATATGCCCAAAGTGGTTGGTCTAGCAATACAGAAGCAGCACATACAGCATATTTATTTATTTATTTTTACAGGGGGACATACCTTCTCTGTACCCTTACACCCCCTTTACTTGTATATACTAATTCCTTAGTCATACATCCAAGGGAGAAAAGAAAAAAAATGTCACAGAGTGAAACAGTGCTGGCCCACACACACACACACACACACACACACACACACACACACACACAGACATCTACTGATCTGGGAATGCAACATGATGTTGGCCGCTGCCAATCAACACACAGTCTTCTAGAATCACTTCCCTAACAATGTCGATGATCAGAAGTGGTAACATCGCATACTGCCTATACATGTCTACATTTTTCAGTGAATTGTGATTTAGTCAAATGAGGTGCCAGTAAATTGAGTTTGACCATTTCTGATATTTAAAAACACTCCAGACCGCTTGAAAAAACAAATAGAACTATACTGCAATACACTAAAAACAAAAAAACAGATCGCAATAAGTAAAATCCAAAGTAATAGAACATAAAACAACCGCTAAGTGCTTTCATTCTTTTAACAGAGCTTCATCAGACCAAGTTGTAACTACTCATTCAGACATTATGCAGTTTCTTAGTCACATGACTAATTTAAATACATTTAATGAATTAACCCTTTCTTCTTCAGCACAACTTAAACATTTCGTCCATCATTCATTCCAGGAAAAGCACATGCATTCAATCTAATCTGCCAATAGTACTTCTTCCAATTTAGCTCATCTTCTGCTTCACATTTACATTCATAATTATTAATGTGATCAATCACAGAAATTTTAAAATTCACATGTCAACCTTTCCAAATGTTTCTGACAAGCATGGTTTGCTAGCACATTACTCATGTCTGCTTTTTCAACAGCTCTCAGATGTTTACAGATTCTTTTGTGAAATTCCTTTGTGGTTCTCCCAATGTAAAAGGCTGAACACAGCCCATACAAAGTTACGTACACAACATATTTTGATTTACAGTCATATTTGTCTTGCAGCCTTATTACAAATTCCCTTGCTAACAACAACATTTTACTATCCACTATAATACCATCTCAAAAAGTACAGTTTTTACACTGAAACATGCCTTCATTTGTTGTTAATGCTATTTTTATTATTGTTTTTATAAAAGTATTCTTTCAAATTGTTCCCCTGCTTGGAAACAAAAACTGGTTCTTCGCCTATTACACTTCTCAACTCTTGGAAGTTCATAAGGAACTTCCAATTAGTTTTCACCATCTTCTGTATACCTTTCTCATCTAGGGAATTTTTTAAAAAAACAAGCCAACGAAAAATCCTTGTCTTTGCAAACTTCCTCGGTACTCATACATTGATCACCATCTATTGTCAGATTTTCATCATTTCTTTTTTCTTTCAAACTATTCATAACACTATCTACTACTTTTTTGGATACACTTATAAAATCTTTCTTTCAAAACGTCACATTCTTGAACAAAAATTGATATCCATCCATTAATCTAAGTCTTGTGAACTGGCTTTTTACTATATTCTTTTTTAACTCTAATTATGCATACTACTGGAGTGCAACAACTATTGCTCTGCACTTTCTTTTTATATACCTTAACTGTTAACTTAACAGCAGACTTATAAACAATTAAACCTAAATAATTGCTGCTGTGCTTATCCATCTTATATGAACACTTTATGCAGTATTCAAATAATTCATAAAATCGATAACCATCTTCTCAGCACCCAGCAAATCAACAATAGAACTTTTGTAAAAAATAACATCCTTAAAATATTTAGAATTATAAATATACTCTTTTTTTTTTCCCCCCTGGCAAACATAAAACTATTAGCATAGCTGGGGGCCACTGCCATCTGCATTACCACACCACTCACCTGTTGATACATTTCAGAGTCAAATACAAAGAAATTATAAGATAACACTACTTCTAATATTTCTGTCAACAACCTGATTTGTCTATCTGAAAATTCTTAGAAGCACACAATTCCCTATTCACAAGTTCCAAACCTACCACATTTGGAATAACAGTACATAATGAGACTATGTCAGCAGTTACCAATATAATAAAACCCTCCAAACTTATTTTCTAAGCTTTTTTTTTTTTTAATTCAAAAGAATCTTTCACATACGATTCACTTTGATGCACTACGGTCTGCAAACACTTAGCATAAATGGACATTGCCTTGACTCGCTACTATTGGTCTAAAAGTGGGCCTATCTCAACACTTATGAACTTTGGGTAGCCCAAAAAAAAATCTACTTTACAATATACCATAAAAAAATCACTGCGTACCATGTATGTGTGTTTTTCTATATTTGATATATATATATATATATATATATATATATATATATACACACACACAAACACACACACACACACAGTAAACTCTCAGTTAACCAGAACTTAAGCAACCAGCAAAAAAATTGAAGAAATACAGTACAATTTTCATGTGTTGCACTTTGTTTCCCCCCTACAGAAAAATAGCTTATGTTTTTAGAGTAAGAAAATAGGAATAAATTTCCTCTCTCCCCAACCTAACAAGTAAACCCAAACAAATAGTATATGGTACACTATTAGTCAGGCTTATTTTTAATAGTAACTCTCAAGCAACCAGAAACTACAGTTATCCGTAAACTACCAATCCCCATGGGTGTAGGTTTACTGAAAGTTTACTGTATGTATGTGTGTGTATACATATATATATATATATATATATATATATATACACACACACACGCATACTGGTCTATAGTCATTTATCTAATTGTTGACCATCTGTTAAATGGCTCTGCTTTCTCTCCTTTCCTCCCAGTGAAGTTGGAGTCCCACAAGGTTCCATCTTTGCCCACATTTCTTTAATATATTTATTAAAAATCTTCACATATCTTCCCAACCTGCTCCCTGCTACAGTATGCAGATGATGCTATTCATTTGTCAGTACACAGTTCCCCTCATCTATAAACCATTATACAAGATACCTTCAACTCCATTAAAAATTGGTTAACTAACAATTAACTATCCCACCCCCCCCCAAAAAAAAATACTCATTCTTAAGTCCTTAACACCTAACAAAGAGAACTTCCAAATTTCATCATTAAATACCATTATAGAAGTTATTTCCTATACCAAACTATTAGGCATAATAAATCAACAATCAACTTAAATTTGACCTACATATTCAAAATTCTTACTAGCTCATATCCCCTTACTGCCTTACTCAGTGTTTCTCCCATTCCACCCAATCTACAGGCCCAATCTAGCATCAAAACTAGAACTATGTTGTAATAAAGTGGTTTGGTTTGCAGCAAATCAGCTGCCTCTCTCTCAAATATACCCAACTTCTCCATGCACACAAAATGAAATGTAATCCCTTAGATTGTCTTGTTAGCTCAGCTCAATCTTTACCTACCTAATCACCCTCTTCACTCCTCCAAAAAACAACTCTTTACAATTTATAAAGTCTAAAAGTCCACTGGACACACACTATACTAAAACTTAGTAGCCAAAGCTTGGAATAGCTCAGTGGATATTAGACTATCAACCACTCACAAAACTCTCTCATCCAATCCTAGCATCACAATTGGCTGCAATATTCATCCTCTCTCTTTTGGTCAAACTCTCCTCTTTCGCTCTGTGTTACTCATTCGCTCCTCCACATCTTCCCATCACTTTTCCCATGTTCTATACTGTCCACTATCCCCTCCATTTCTTTTTAATGATGACCCATCTGTAAAGCTTAATCTTAGCTCTCTTCCATAAACAAACAACTTCTCAAATTGTAAAAGTTGTAGAAACGCAATAATGACAATCTGCTAGTTATAGAAAACTGTGAATACTTATAAATGCAAATACTATTGCTTCCTCTGCAACATTTGTGTCATGTAAATATTGCACAGTTGTCACTTCTATTACAAAAAAGAATACAGTGCATGTCCGTCCAAACTAAAGTGTACCAGTAAATGCATAACAAAGCTTGCATACTATTGAAAAGCTGCAGATCACAAATAAATTCATAGTGAACCATAACCACTCCAATCCAACTCGAAAATGAAGGTACAACCCTAGAATCCCAGGTAATAAGTAGAAAATGGTTTAATCGGCCAAAGTAAATAATGGTACAATAAAACAATAGCAAGATAAACTTTAAAATAATAAATAACAGGAACAACATTAAAAATGGTTTAGCACTTTGATCCCTACAACTGGAATACACAGTAGATTATGTCTTGAAAGATTCATAGTATTTCCTCACTAAAATCAAACAAGGTTATTATAGTGAAACCTGCAGTTTTTCTACAGTGGATGCAGTTGATTTTTTTTCTTGCATCCCGCATCAGACAGGGATTGTGTTCTTTCACAGTGCTATAGTTGAATTAACAACTTTAAAGAATAGTATTATCAATCTTGTCATGGATGTTATAGAGATAATTTTGTCCAACAATTTTTTTTTTAATTTTCTACTAATTAACTGGGATTCTAGTGGTGTGCCTTCATTTTTGATTTAGACTGAAGTGCTTGTGGTCCACTGTGAATTTATTTGCGGTTTGCAGCTTTTCAACACTAGGTGAGCATTGTTATTCATTTACTGGCATCACACTTGTATTACAAATTGTGTATTACTGTTCATGTACTAAATGCGTCATTATTGGAGCTTTTCTCCCCATGCCTCAGCTAAAATGGGTACTGTGCTCAGTCGGACTTTCGCAGTAAACAAATATCGAATACAGCTATCTATTTGTATGCATGAATATTTACAATGTGCACAAGGATGTATGGACTTCTATACTCTCTCTCTACCCGGGCTTCCACTAGAAAAAGACTCTGCCCTCTTAAACTAGCCCATTTAACCAATCAAAGCAACTAGATGATGAAGTGTCCAAGCTACTTAATTGCAGATGACTCTGTCAATGGCAAAAGAAAACTGCAGAGTAAGTGGAGAGAAAAAAAAAATCAGTTTGTCAGGTCATTCCTGACTACTTTGTTTTGGACTGGTGAGATTTTTCCTATTATGTTCCACTCCAATTAATGGTTCTTTTCAATGATATGGAGAATGGATAGGATTACCTCTGAATTTGGTATAATTAAGATCACATATCCTAAAATCTGTTTGACAGTGGTTTTAAGCTGTTTCAGTGTATTCCATTAGTTCTATGGTGGATAAGAAAGGACTAAGAAATCCTGGTTCATCTACAGTAAATGGAGCACCTTTCTCCTTTTATTGTTATACCCTGAGCTCCTTAACTCTGCTGGAAACAGGAAAGCTATTGGTGGATGCTAGTTTCTCAAAGTACATTAACATCTGACTCGGTTTTTTCCATCTTCATCTATTAAGTCCAAAAGAAAAAATTCAATGAGGAAATAAAAAAAATATGTAATTGCAGGTTTTCAGAGGGCTGCAAAGAAAGACTGACGTTTGAACCTGAAATGCCTAATTAAGGACTATCAGCTGGCAATGTCCTCCTTCAGTGATTCTGGTGAAGTTAGTGACAGTACCTTAGTAATGGGATATACAGTAAAGATGCTGGCTGCAGTATTACTAGATGTCCACAAAACTCACAGAAGGGAAAAGCATGGGTTCTTATGTGATGCAATTCAAGAAGGTTGGTACTGGTACCACTGTAGACAAATAAGTTCAAATTGTGTTATATGAACCTAAGAAATCAGAACTGGTAAAAGCCATTAAGTCGTTGGACATAGGAAAACATTCAGAGGGGGAAACACTGGTCTGAAAGATTAGGGGAAACGTCGCCATGAAAAATGGGACAGGAGACAACTTCAGGAATGTTTTACACCATTTTCAGTGGAATTTCACTGAGGAAGACTGAGAACATGACAACTGCTTCTGACTGACTGGGATATGGTTAAGATAAACTTCCTGTCATTTCTAACAGCCTGCGAAAGGGGATAGCGTAGAAATCCAAACGTTCAGACTCATATTAGGGCCTTGTAAGCAAACTCACTTCCAAGAAGCAATAAATTACATCACAGGAAAGTCATAATCCATTACCTAGCAACAAAACAAGGACAGCTACTGCCCTGCTTCCCTGGAAGTCCTAAAGAGCTCCATCCTTGTCTATCCTTTCCTCCTTGTTTACAACTAAGTGCAGGAGTATATACACCATACACTTCTAATCATTATAGTCATGTTCTACCATTACTGCAATCAACCCACAGACACTAGACCTGCGGTCTGACTTTCACTCTCTAAATCATTAAAATAAAGACTACTACTAAACACGAGTAAAATGAAGATGCTGTGCTTTGCAAAACAACCCTCAACAAATTCTAAAGATTACTAAAACAAACAGGCCTTTTCAGATCATCTCCAAAAAGAAATATCTTGGGATTATGACTGACAATAATATAACATTCCTTAAATGTGTAAAATCTGTCAAAAATCTGTTTAGCATAAGCCTGGAGCTATGTATAGATTCAAGTATTTTCTTATCCCTAAAGCTACAAAAAATAAAAATCAGCTAGTACTTATGGGTTGCATGGTGCAGTTATCTTCTGCCACATGCACAACCCTATACTCAACACCATAGAAAAGATCTACAAATGATGTACAGATGAGCAGGCACATGAACTGTCACTCTAAGGAAATATCATTAATGGAAGACAAGATTGCTTGAATTTATTAAAACCAATACACCAGTCAAACAAGATTGTGCTTGAATGGATGGACTTAACATAGTCATTTAAGTACAAGTGCTTTTTCCACTTAATATAAGGAACAAGCACCCCAGATGAGTTGATCTCTTCATTTAGTACATATAGACAGCTTAGGTCTTCACATACAAAAAAAGAAGTTATGCACTCACCATAACATTCCATGTGTGTTGTCCATCTTCACCTTCATTCTTACCAGGATGGGTTCAGATCTAACCCTTGGATCCAATTCGGTCTTTATACACAAGCTCAAGGTCTTCCACTATCTTGTAGCTAAACCCTATCCCAGCATGCACTAGGAAAGCTCCCCAGATCTTGTTGGCAGCTATAATAAAAGTAATAAAGATAAAAGGTAGCTTAGTAATTCAGAGTGCGATAAAGAAGGCCAGAGAATTATGATATCCAATTGTACCAACTTGATCTTCCAGGAGTAAAAATGGCAGGGGGAAGGAGGATGGGATGTAAGATGAAGGTGAAGATGGACCACACACATGGAACGTTATGGTGAGTACATAACTTCTTTATGTGTTGTCTTATCTAGTCTTCACTCTTACCAGGATTGGATAGCGTCCCTAGCACCATCTTTCTTGGGTGGCTCAAGGGAGTATTCTTCAGAATCGTGGAACCAAAGGAGACCCTGTTCCTGGAGGCCAAATTGACTTTGTAATGAGTGATAAATTTATTTATTTATTTACTTACATTTGTTTACCGGGTAATGTCCGACTGGGCAAAGTGTCCTTTTTCAGTGGAGACCCGGGGAGAAAAACTCCAGAAACAGATACACAAAGGCATATATAAAGCATCATACGATAAGATTACAAAATCATACATATACACATTAACAATTTGTAGTAAAAACATGCATAGTAGTTTTTTTTTTAATCTACATTCCAATGAGTGGTGGGAATGTCCTCATCCAAAGGTTATGAGGATGTGTGAGAGCTGCATGTAGTGTGATGGGGGGTGGGGCAGGTTAGTCGGGAGGAGAGCAGGAGCATATCCATTGAGTTAAGAAATATTGTTTTAGTGTCTGATTAAAGTTTTGAGTATGATCAATGGATAGAATAGGTTGTGGAAGAGAGTTCCAGTATTTTGCGTTTTTGTAACAGTATAAGGAGTCACCATGTGAATTGTGTGATTTGTTTACTTCAAGAAGCACTTTGCTGACCTGAGAGAATTAAGGTTTTTATAGGGTTGAACAAGGTTAGACAGAGATAAGGCAGTGAGATTAGGTTTTTACATCACTGTATGGGCAATTAATAGTTGGCTTAATATAAGTAAGTTTGGGAGTTCTAGGCAATTTAGTTGCTGTAAGGCAGTAAGTGATGAGCTTTTTGGGATTGGTTAGCTGCAAATTTGGCTATCTTGTTATAGCATGATTCAAGGTTATTCATTTCTGTTTTGCGAAGGTCTGTACATATGAGAACAGTAGAGTAGTGAAGATAACAGGTGGGTTCTTGCTGTTGCAAGTCTAGCATGATCTGTAAGAAAAGGTTTGGCTCTATAGAGTGTACCAAGATTTATATGTACCTTTTTAATTGTCTGTGCTACATGTTTGTCAAATTTCAATGCATTTTCTATAGTAACCCCGAGAAGTTTAGTGTTCAACAGGTTCTATTTTTGTGCCATTTGAGGAAAAGATAGAGAGAGGTGGATGATTAATTAGATATGAAGGATTTGAAAAGGCCATAAGCTTAGTTTTATTGGGATTTAGTATACGTTGATGGGCAGCTAGATATCTTTCAATGTTGCTGAGGGCAGCCGCAGTCTGAGTTTTTGTTTGAAGTGCTACGATAGGAGCAGAGCGGATAAGAGAGAAATCATCTGCATACTGTATAATATTGGCAGGGTTAGCAGCTGTGCTAAGGTCATTGGTAAAAATGATAAAAAGTAGTGGCCCGAGAATTGGTCCTTGGGGAACTCCTACAGAGATAGGAAGGTGAGGGGAGAGTTTATTATCCCATAAGGTAGCCTGTTGCCTGTTTGAGAGGTAAGCTGTGGAACCAGTTTAGGGCTTCAGGGCAGAAGTGTAAGTGGCTAGTTTATTTAGGAGGATTTGATGGGATACGGTGTCAAAGGCTTTTGACATGTCAAGAAAGGTTGCTGTTTCCGAGGTGACTAATGGAGTTGGTAAAACTAATGAGAGCTGTACTAGTACTGTGTTTTGATCGAAAACCATGTTGTGTATTAGATGAAAAGTTATTCTTTTGGAAGTAATTGATTATTTGTTTGTAGATACGCTTTTCTAGTATTTTAGCTAGGGCTGAGAATATGGCTATAGGTCTGTAGTTAGATACGTCTTTAGAGGGAACTCCTTTATGAAGTGGAATTATGTGGGATATTTTCCAAAGGGTGGGTACGTATTGTTCAGTGATAGAGTGGTTAATTAGGATGGATACAGGGTAGGCAATAGATGCCACGGCTATTTTCAAAAAGTCTCCAGGGAGCTGACCAGCAACGAAGGTACATGGTTTTACTTTAGATAGTAGGCTTTGTATGTTGCTTGTTTGCATGGGTTCAAATTTAATGTAGGTATGTGGTAGAGTACAGGGTGAGGGTACGGAAAGAGGAGAGGGGGTAGTGTTGTCTAATAGGGAGGTTACTGAGTTAATAAAGTGGGTATTACATTGGGTGGCAATAGCGTCTTAAGTATTATTGGTTGTTGGGACTGGTGTAGTGGGTTTTCCAGGATTTAGGAGGAGGTTGACGGATTGCCAAACCCTTGTGGATTTGTTTGATATATTACTTGGCAAGTCTGAAACTATTTTTTTTTTGTCTAGTTTGATTTGTTTCTTAGCTTGATTTCTAAGTTGTTGGAAGATGGTAAGATTAGCCTCATTTCTATTAGAGAGAGAGAGGGACCATGCTTTGTCTCTTTGCCAGAGTTCTAATATTGTCTCTTTTGCTAATCATAGGAGTTTTCTGGTTTTGGTGCGAAATTTTCTAAGTGAGGCAAGCTTATTTAAGGTTAGCAGGGAAATGTTATTCAAGTACTAAACTGCTTGGTCCAGTTGTAAGGTTTTTAGTGGTGCCCAGTTTTGTTGTTTTAAGAGAGTTTGAAAGATGGATGGAGAAAACTGTTTTTTTATTTTGAGTGTAGCGGTAAGTGATATTACACAAATGTTTGAGTTTTTTCTTATTAGGTATGATGGGAGATGATCACAAAGTGTCAGGTAGGCAGCCAGCCTCATAGTTGATGTTAGTTCTATTTGTCAGAATCCAATCAAGGGTGGAATGTCTATTTGTATACTTATCTATGCGGGTAGGGGGTGTATATTTCGGTGGAAATTAGATAGGTTTACAAAATTTGCTTGTGTATTGGAGGGGCAGGTAAGCCAGTCTAGGTTAAAGTCACCAAGTATTACTGTTTCATGACTAAAGTTAGAGGAAGCCCATTCAAATATATTTTCAATATTTTGTAGATTTGAAGGCGGGAGGTAGATAGCTATGATGATAGATTTGTGTTGATTTATATCGAGCCTGGCAGCTAAAATTTCTGAACTAGAGGGTTTAGGCGGGATGGAGTTTAGTTGAACTATGAGTCATCATTGTATATGATAGCAATGCTCCCGCCACGTTTTGATAATCTATCCTTTTAATGATGCTATATCCATCAGGGAGCATTTCTTCCTATTGTATATGGGGCTTAAGCCAGGTTTCTGTTACAATGACAATGTCTGGGGTATAAAGGGCCATGGCTGCATAGAATTTGTGAACTTTATTTAGAAGGCTTCTGAGGTTGAAATTTATAATGAGAAGGTCTGAAGTATATATTTTTAGAGGTAGGGTAGGTGCAGGGGGGATGTTAGTATTTATGGTTGGTGGAGGGGGTTGGTTAGAGAAAGTAGTAAGAGCAGGACCTGGGTTGGGATGGATGTCAGACTGAAGTTTAATGTTGGTTAGGAAGTGCAGGATAAAAAATTTGTTTTGGAGAGTAGTTTATAGTATATATAAAGTTTATTAACAGGATTGTGTCTTTGAAAGTATCTTAGAGAAAAGAATAGTGTTGGACAGGGGGCAAATAGCTGAGGAGAGATATAAATAAGGGACTTACTCTGACAGTGGACTGGGTTGTTGAGTGAAGTTGGAGAGGGGTAGTAAATGAGATGATAGGAGTGGTATGAGGACAGATGTAGGGCCAGGGATAGTAGGGCTAAGATAATTGTGAGTGAGATAAGTTTGAAAAAGGGCATGGTTGGTAGTTTAGTTTGAAAATAAGGGGTTGGGGTAGTGGCTAGTAGAGGAGTGAATGATGCAGAAAGTTTGTCTACTGAAAGAAAGATACTTGAAGAGGTTATATTTAGAATGATTGAAAAGGTATGTGGTCTTGCCCATGTTGCTGCACAAATGGTATCAATTCGTAGTCTAGCCAGAAAGGCAGAAGAGGTTGCTATGGCTCTTGAGTGGGCTTTAACTCTATGGGGGGGGTGATCTCTGTTTTGAGATTTTTAAATGAAGGTTATACACTCAAAGCCATTTTGATAGTGTTACTTTAGGGTCTATGTTATAACAGTGAATGATAAAGATATCGAACGCTGTTATATCGACCACAAAAGAACAAAAACAAAAAACAGCGAACAGCCAGAACAGCAAATTTTTTCCCAGGGAAACAATTCACTGTTCCCAAACAAAACATACAACACTATTTTAAGTGGGGGGCTTTGCCTCCCACACTCCCCCATGTGGGGGGCTGTGCCCCCCACCCCCCCTACTTAAATATATAAACTCCGAGATCGCTCTAGTGCGTCGAAAACGGCTAAGCGATGGAAGCAGCCAAGTGACTTCTTTCCCTGGGAAAGAATTCACTTAAAAGTCGCTTCATTTTGCATTTTCGACATTTACAGTTCGACGAAGACGCATTCAACATAATGCGTCTTAGTTCTTCTGACAGGAACCCTTACTTTAGAGACTGAAGTACCTTTCTTTAATTTTGAAAAGGATATAAAAAGCTGTTCAGATTTTCTGAAGCTCTTAGTCCTGTGCAAGTAGAAACTCAAATCTCTGTGCATATCCTGCTGATGTAACATGTATTCTTCCTTAATCCCATAATTTGGATAAAAGACTGGTAGTTCTATCGACTGGTTCAAATTTGACTCTGAATATACGTTTGACAAGAAGGAAGTGTTTGCTCGTAAGGATACCCTGGTCTCTGTGGAAAAGCAAGTAGGGGGGCTTTACTGACAAAGCTTGCAGCTCTGACACCCTCCTAGCAGATGTAATTGCTATCAAGAGAATAGGTTTCCATGTCAAAAATTTGTTTGCAAGATGATGCTGGCTCAAATGGGGGAAAATTAAATGAGATAGGATAAAATGTAAGTCCCACGGTGCTCATTGGTCTCTGATAGGTGGACATAGTAATAAAGCACCTTTAAGAAATGCTTTGCAGAACCTGAGAGAGATAACATTGAGGCCAGACCCACCTATATAAAAACTAGATAGTGCTGCTAATTGAACTCTAATGGTAGCTGCAGCTGCACAGTCACTGAATAATTTTGCTAGGAATTCTAGAATGAAATTTAGTGGGGCAGTAAAGGGATCAATGTGGTTACGAGAAGCCCATAATGAAACTCTTTTCCATTTGCTTCTATATATCTTTCCCGTAGAAGCCTTATAAGAAATTAAGATGTGCTTAACTGATGAAGAGAGGCTAGGAAAACTGTCAATTTGAGGGTCTGAAGGGAAGGATGGAGCATTCCTGATGCATGAGTCAAAAGGTCTGGGAACTGGGTCCAGACGTCGAGGCTTCTCCCGAAGATGAGGCCACAGGAAGGAGAACCAGATCTGACAAGTCCAGTATAGGGAGATGAGTATCAAGTCCCTTCCCAAGTAATTGGCTTTCTGCAGAACTTTGGGCATTAATGGAAAAGGAGGAAAACCGTAAAGGAGACCTGAGGGCCAATCGTGTACAAGTGCAGCCCTTGATGATGACTCCGGAGGGGGGATAAAGGCAAAGTAGTTGCTGCATTTGGCATTCATGGATGTTGCAAAAAGGTTGTAGCAAGGCTGGCCCCATTTGTGGAAAATTCTTTCCGCTACTTCCTGTTTTAGTGACTACTTGTGAGGCATCAGAATCACTCTGCTGAGTCTGTCTGCTAACGTGGTGGATTTCCCCGGGATGTGCATTTCTATCAGAAAGCATTGGGAGGAAGTCGCCCACTACCATACTCTCAGGGCCTCCAGACAAAGGGGATAAGATCTGTTTCCTCCTTGTTTATGTACCATACAACTGACATGCTCTGTCTGTCTCTATTGCAATAGTTCCCAGCAGAAGAAAGTCCTGGAATGCATGCAGCACCAGAAGCACCACTCTCATCTCTAAGACACTGATGTGCAAATGGGCCTTGTGATCCTGCCAGGTGCCTTGGACAGTCTTTCCCAGATAATGCCGCCTCCATCCTGAGAGGCATCCGTGGTCATGTGGCCAATGGTTGGGGAAATACAAATGGTCGGCCTAACGTCACGAGTGGAGTAAAGCTACCAACAAAGGTTTTTTTTGCAAGTTTTTTTGTCATTATTTTGTGGGACGTTGGCAATTCCTGCATCGACCACGGAGTGGCCAGTAGCCACTGGAAAATTTTCATGTGTAAGAATGTTAATGGGATCAAGGTTATTGCTGCTGCCATGGTCCCCAAAACTTTTAAGACTATCCTTGCTTGTGCTTTTTTCTTTGTGAGAAGATTTTGAACCCAACGTCATAGAACTTGAACCCTTACTGGAGATGGTTGCCGATCATACTTGTATCCAATTCTGCTACTATAAATACTACATGCTGAGAAGGCAGCAAGGCAGATTTTTTTGTAGTTTACTGTAATTCCTAGGTGGGAGTAAAGCTGCAAGGTAATGTCTCTTGCTTTTATTAGTAGATGCTCCGTGGTGGCGGTTAGGAGCCAGTCATTAAGTATGGAAACACACGGAATCCTAGGCGCCTCAAGTGAGCTGCGACTACTGCCATACATTTGGTGAACACTCTGGGGGCTGTAGTGAGGCCAAAGTGCAGAGCTAGAAACTGGCAGTGACTGGCTCCCAGCCAGGTGTCTCCTGGATTGCCTGTCCATTTTTATGTGGTAGTATGCATCCTGGAGGTTTATCGAGCACAGTCAATCATCTTGTCCCAGAAAAGGGAGTACTGACTGCAGTGTCACCATCTGGAACTTGGACTTTTTGACCAATTTGTTTAGATTGCGGAGATCCAGAATTGGTCTCCAGTCTCCTGTTTTCTTTGGAACTAAAAAGAATTTTGAGTACGTTCCGGATCCTATTTGGTCTGAGGGGACTGTTTGGATGACACTCGTCTAGCAAATTTTGAATTTCTAACACTGCCTGTTCCCTTTGACTGGGTGGAACACCTGGGATCTTTTTTATGTTTGGAACGGGGAAGGAAAAGGGTATGGAGTAACCTCTGGATATGATGCTTTGTAGCGACTTGTCTTTTATTTGTAGCCAGGCTTGTGGGTGCAAAGATAAGCGGACCCCGACTGCCTCCAGAGATGGACAGATGGGCCTCCTTTCAGGAGCACTGAAAGCGCTTACCAAAGAAAGATTCTCTGTCGCCCTGATTCTGCTGACTCCCTCTGCTGCATGGTCGGCATCTTCCATTACTACTTCCCCCTCTGCCCCTGGGGCAAGATTCACCACTTGTGTCCTGGAAAGGTCTCTGGGATTTTTGGAACCACATTTTGCCACTACCTTTCTGACCTTTGGGATAAGGTCTGGTAGGCATGGAAAAATAGACTCCTATGGCAGGAGAGTCTTTCCTTCTTGCTCACACCTGGTTACTGTCCTTGAGTTTGGGCCCGAACAGAGATGGGCCATCAAAAGGGTCATTCACAAAGGAAGATTTAAAGGGCTCCACAAAGTCACACAAGCGCATCCAAGAATGTCACCTTAGGGAAATTCCTGAACCCATTGCTCTACTTGCTCCATCTGCTGCACAAGAAATCAGTCTCATGGAGGAGTTGAAAACTGAATTTAAGGTAGACAGCTGAGAGGAAACTTTCTCCAAAACCCCTTCAGCTACTGAAGCTTGAAGAGTATCGAACTCCTTCAGGAGATCTCTCTGCAATCTACTAAAATGGGTCAGGTAATTCAGCCATCTGACAGCAAACGTCACTGAAAAAAATGTGGTTTCCATATCTGTCCATTGTATGAGACTCCTTGTTCAGTGGATGGACAGATGTCTCAAAAGTTCCTTCTTGGTGGCTGCCGCCATCACCATAGCATCTACTGGAACTCCCTTAGTTAAAAAGGTTTTGTCTGAAGGGGTCGTGATGAACTTACTTGGCCTCTGAGGAACGGGTTTCACTGAATCTGGAGAGACTCACACCTTTCGAGAAACTAAATCCAGAAGTTCATCAAAAGGAGACACCCAAGTGGAGGAAGGGTTCGATCCAAAGGCCTTCAGGTACAACGACTCCTCTGCTGAAGGGTTGGTGGACTTCCAGCCGGTTCTCTTCTTAAGTATTTCTAAGATGTCTCCAAAGGAGGCATCATTAGGAGGCGACCATGGGGACCCCTCAGCTTCATCCAGGTCTGTATCAGAAGTGATGGATTCCTCTGTGGAGTCCAAATGCTTCCTTTTACATAACCTCTTCCGAGGGATCTCTTCAGAGGGGTACTCTGGAGAGGTTTCAAAAGAGTGGGGGGTACCCTGTGGTGAATCCTGAGGCCTATGATCTCTGCGTTCCTGTGGATCCAAAGGTATAGAAGGCAGACACTGATGCTTTCTGAGGAAGAACGTCCGGAGATGACAAAACTGCCTGTGGAGACAGTCTCCACATCACCTCAAAAGCCCCCCACCCCTGATCCAAGAAAATCCCTGAATCCAACAAAGTCGAGGGGAACCCCCGGAATAGTACAGTTGTGTACACTTAACCATAAATGTTGATGTTCGAGTGTATTCACTGTTGCAGTCATTACATTTGGGTAATCCTGCTGGCAGGTTGCCCTCAATCGGCCTGAATTCCAAAGTCTTGGGTCCTGCATCGGCTGTCGTTGCCCCTTCCCTGACGTCAGGTCATCAGGGATATAAAAGTAGCAGCCAACGACATTTTCTTTAGTTTTTCTTGCCCCAGATGTCAGGTGACCCCAAAAAAGGGTAGCCAAAATTTATATCTATATATAAAATAACATGCAGCAATATAAACTTTACCTTCATCCACCAGCAAATACACCACATAGGTTGTATAAATCAGAGAAGGAAAGATAGGTTCCATCAGAAGAAAAAGGGGAGATGGCGGGTGGGTAACCTGGACTGCAACAGTGAATACACTCGAACATCTACATTTATGGTAAGTGTACACAACTGGACTATGTTCTTCGTGTTTCACTGTTGCAGTCATTACATTTGGGTAGATTCCCAAAGCTATGGTTGGGAAGCTGGAGCTAAACAGCATTAGGAGCAGCTATGAGACCCTGCAGAACTGCAGGGGCAAAGCCTGCCCTGGATTTAGAGTAGAGTGGCAGATGATAGTGCTTTGTAAAGGTGTGCACTAAACTCCAAGTGGCTGCCTCTAAAATGTCCTTGGTTGGTACTCCTCTGAGAAAGGCTGCTGAAGTGGCTGCAGCTCTGGTGGAATGTGGCCTAATGCCCTTAGGCACTGGCTTGCCATGGTATAAGTAGCAGAAACGAATGCAGTGGCCTATCCATTTTGAAATAGTCTGCTTTGATATAGCCTTTCCTTGTGATCCTGCAGCGTATGCCACTAGTAATTGCTCTGTTTTTCTGAAAATTTTGGTTATGTCCAAGTAGAATCTATGATGTGTACATCCAAAGAATGCAGAATTATTTCCCCCTTGTTCTGTGGATTTGGATAAAAAGTTGGCAGATGAATGGTTTGGTTAAGAGCCACACTGGACACCACTTTAGGCATAAATGTTGGGTTTGTCCTCAGGGAGACACTGTCCGGATAAAAAAATGATAAAAGGTTCCACAGCCATGAGTGCCTGTAGCTCTGAAACTCGTCTTGCAGAAGTTATTGCTAGGAGCAGAGCTGTTTTCCAAGATAAAAACTTTAAATCAGCAGTAGCAGCTGGTTCAAAAGGAGGCAGGGTGAGTTTTTCCAAGACATAGTTGAGGTCTCATGCAGGCATTGGTGATCTCCTTGGTGGCCTTAAATTTTTGGCTCCTCTGAGGTACTGTTTTAATAAGGGATGAGAAAAGATTGGTGGCTCTGCATTGCAATAAGCCGAAATGGCAGAGGCATGAATTTTAATAGATGAGAAAGATGGGCCTTTGTCCAGCATCTCAGTTAAGTATTGTAAAATCTGAGGAATATTTGGCACAGCTGTATCTGTTCCTTGTGCCTGGTTCCAAGCACAGAATCACTTCCATTTTCCAGCATAAGATTTTCTAGTACTAGGCCTCCTGGCTTCCAAAATGACATCCATCACAGCTTTGCTGAGAGGTGTGTTTTGTATGACTATATTATCCGCCATGCTGCCAGGTTTAAAGTCCTGAGCTGGTTGTGCAGGATCTGATTGTTTTGCTGGGACAGTAGATGCGGTACTTGAGGTAGGGTCCAAGCCGGGCATTGAGACAAGCTCCTTAATATTGGGTACCAGTGCTGGTGGAGCCAATCTAGTGCAATCAGTATCATTTTTGGCTTCTCCTGTCTGACCTTTAGGAGTACCTTGGGGAGGAGAGGCAGTGGGGGAAAGGCATACACTGATAGGTTTTTCCAACTGAAGGATAGGGCATCCACTTTCCATGCTTGTCTGTGATAAATCCTTGTGCAGAATGTCTGTAGTTGGTAGTTGTGAGAGGAGGCAAATAGATCTATGTCCGGGCATCCCCATTTCCTTATCATGCTGAAGACTTGTGGATCCAGTTGCCACTCGTGGGGCTCCATGAGGTTTCTGCTTAGTTTGTCTGCCAGAGTATTTTTCCTTCCTGGCAGGAATTGTGCCTGAAGATGTACTTGGTAAGTCAGTGCTGTGTCCCACAAAGTCATGGCTAGTCTGCAAAGGGGATAAGAATGTGCCCCTCCCTGCTTGTTTATATACCACATGACCGTGGTGTTGTCTGTCTTTATCAGTAGTTGTCCTGGTTGAAAGTAGGCCCTTGAAGGCTGTCAGGGCATTTTGAACAGCTAGCATCTCTTTTTGATTGATATGTAGATGCATTTGGTTTGAGGTCCATGTGCCCTGAATGCATCTTCCTGCCATGTGGGCTCCCCAGGCATAACCTGATGCATCTGTTGTTAGTGTCTGCCTGGCTGGGGGTAATGTGAATGTCTGTCCCTTAGTTTTGGTGACAAGCCTTTGCCCACCATTGAAACTCCTGTTGCAGGCAGGGAATGAGAGTAATTATAGTTTCCAGGCTGTGGCAATGTTGAGTCTGTTTGCAAAAAAAAACAAAAAAAACAAAAAAATATTTCTCCTTTCCTAAACTTTCCTAGCTAGTTGTTCCAGTGATCAGATTTTGCTGATCCCTGGGCTTTGTATTTGGTTTCTGTGTTCCTCCATTTTCTTGTGTGGCCAGAGGTAGTTTCTTTACTCACCAGTGGGAGTGGGGAGTACTGAGCTGCTTGTTTGTCCTCAGAGGAGTGGTTAGAAGCAGCAACTAGTAATTTGTCGGCCATTTTGGGTCATTTCCTGTTTTTTCCAGCCCCCTGCTATAAAGCACACGTTAGCGCACTTTAGCGCGGAGCTGCTACCGTTGCACACTAGGGCAGCGCCGGTTAATCAGATTTAAACTATTAGGGCTACCTAAAGTCCACTCTTCAAATTTTCCTTAAAACTACCTTCCTCAAAGTATACTACTGTTCTATTTAGTGTATCCTACAACTATAAATTATCTCTACTTGACTCCCAAGTAGACTATTCTCTATCTGTATAGCGAAGCACTTGCTCCTACAGTACTTATCACCTCGATACAGCACTCTTGTTATAGAAAGTACCCCAAAAAAGCAAACCCCATTTCTCGGTCACACACATCCCCCAGAACCTTTTCTTAAGTTTTTCTGTCTATTCCTTCTAGCATGTCGAGGGATCAGTTGCTAATGTCCTCTCCTGCTCAGCTGGTGAACCTGGGAATATTGAGGCAATGTTACAATTGCCTCATGTACACAGACAACCCTCTCCTCCTCCCACAAAACACAAATACATGCGAGAGATGCAACTATACGGCCAAACTGGAGGCTGAGCTCTCTCAACATAGGACTGGCATGACCAGACAGGAGAAGGTAACCACACACACTATAGACCCAGTCTCACATAATACCATCACAACCTGAAATCATACACATAAACACACAAAGACATACTCGGAGGCTCTGATCAAAAATCTACCAAAACAGCAGAGGCCACCAAAGCAGACACCCAAACAACTACCACCTCAGAACACAACACCTGCAACACATAGACCACGCAGTCAAAGTGTCAAGCAGTCACAGCCCTTAAGGCCAAACACAATGCCAGACACACTAGTCATTGGTGACTCCATAGTCAGACACACTGACGTCCCGCTCACCAGACTGAGTAAGGAGAAGGTCACAGTAAGCTGCCTGTCGGGTGCTAGAATCCGCCACATAACGCATGCACTCAGGTCTCTCAACAGCAGGTACAAGTACGACTCAATCATTGTCCACGCTGGTGTTAACGACCTGAGACGTACCTCCTTGGACTACATGAAAAGAGACAGAGAGGAGCTCTCTGATTATGTAGCCCAAGCAGGTATGACCCTGACCTTGAGCAGTATCCTACCTTCACCAAGAATGATGCCACAATACAGAGATAAGATGATCAGCTTTAACAATTGGCTTAAACTCTGGTGTCATTCAAAGGGGATCCAATGTCTGTCTGCCTGGGATGACATGCTGGACAAGCCACGCTGCTTCCAAGGGACGGCTTGCACTTGTCACCCTGGGATTCGGATTTTGGCAAAGGCTCTTGCCACCCCCATAGTGCCTTTTTTAGGCAAGGCTCAAATTCTAAACCTACCACCCTAGAACAAAACAAAGAAATAAAACTAAGGGTAATGCTGCTCAATGCCAGAAGTCTCAACCTCAAGATGCACGCACTCGAGGCTCTTCTCAGTATGGAGAACATCGATGTCTGTGCTGTGACAGAAACCTGGTTCAAGGCTCCTGAGAGCACCCCAGCACTATCAGGTTTTACCTCATATCATGCGTTCCGGCCCCAAAACCCGGACAATACCAAGAAAGGAGGAGGGTATCCATATTCATCAAGGACACCCACACCTCAAGATTGGTGGCATCGCACGATGCATCGGAAACCATCCAGGTGCAATTAACCATAGGCAAGACTGCTCTGCAATTTGTAGCATGTTACAGGCCACCCTCGCAAACTCAGGAACCTCATATGGCCTTCCTGAAAACACTGGAGGGGATAAATGTATCTCCGAACACCATCATACTAGGTGACTTCAACTGCCCTAATATAGACTGGGAACACTACTCAAGCCCAAACACTCTAGCCCAAAAGTTCCTGGAATTCATAAACTCAAATGCCATGGAACAACTAGTCACCATCCCCACAAGAGGAGAAAACATACTTGATCTCATCATCACGAACTTGGGAGCACAATGTTCAACGCCGGAAGTATACCCCTCACTGGTGAGATCTGATCACAAACTAATCTCGCTGGAGGTCCTCATCCCGCCCCACCGAAATGAAAAGACCACAGTAAAGAACTTCTCGAAAGCCGACTTCACACTTCTAAAGACTAGTGTGGTCTCCTTTAAGGCCCCTGAGCCGGGTTAACATTACTCAAACCGCTGAATCACTTACAAATGCCTTCTACCAGCACCTGCAGGGCTGCATGGATCAGGCAATCCCAAGCAAAACAAAGACTCTTTGTACCAAAGGCAAGCGTCCAGTCTGGTGGACCCCAGCCATAAACAAACTCTACAACAAAAGGAGAAAGCTACTACAAGATAGAGCAAAATCCTTAAAAGGTAAGACACCGCTGATCACTATAAGTAAAAAGCTAAGAGCTCTCATAAAATCATCCATAGCTAATTTTGAGAAAAAAATAGCTAAGGACTCTAAAGACAACCATAAGGCATTCTTTAGCTATGTCAGAAACCTAGGAGGAAACTCCCAGATATGCTCAGAATTAGTTCAAAATGATGTGAAGATTACTGATCCTACAGACATTGCCAACATACTGGCTGAAAGGTTCAGTGCAAACTCTCTTCCCCTAAAGGAGAGATATCTATACCAAATGATTGTAGCCCCCAAACACCTCTAACGCCCAGGTGAGAACTGCTCTCTCCAAGGCAAAGAACACAGCATCCATGGGACCTGATGGTGTCCCCGGCTGTGTGCTCCATGAACTCAATGAGGAATTAAACCCACAGTTAGGACAGCTGTTTAATCTTAGTCTCACCTCCGGATACGCACTCAGGAGTGGCGCAGCCACTGTGGTCCCACTCCACAAAGGCGGTGCCTCCACCGACCCTGGAAATTACCGTCCCATTAGCTTGACAAGCCTTATCTGCAAAGCCATGGAGAGGATCGTAATGGATCTCATAAATAAAGACATAGGGAACTTGCAGACTTTGGATCCAACCCAGTTTGGCTTTGTCAAAGGCAGATCATGCCTTCTAAACTTGGTTGACTTTTTGAAACAGTCACCAAGGCCATTGACGAGGAAAGGCAGTTCATACAGCCTACCTAGACCTGGCGAAGGCTTTTGATACAATACCTCACTCGGGTATCATTGAAAAACTCATCAACTTAAATGTAAACCCATACATTACAAGATGGGTTGCAAACTGGCTGAGTGACAGAACCCACAGGGTCAGAGTTGCTGGCGCCATGTCAGACTCAAAGCCTGTCACAAGTGGTGTCCCACAGGGCTCAGTCCTGGGCCCACTCTTGTTTGGCATCTACTTTCTGAAGTACAAGCAAACACAGAAGGGTTATGGCTGACAAAGTTTGCAGATGACTGCAAACTGGCCGTAGTTGAAAACACATCCGACACAGATATCCTTCAGAAGGGTCTCACAGAAACGGATAACTGGTGCCAGAGCCATGGCCTAAAGTTAAATGCCAAGAAATGCATAGTCATACCCTTCGGGAAAAATAAGGTTACCCCTAGCTACCATATAGGTGGCAATCCCCTGAACACAGAAGAAGTTATTAGGGACCTGGGAACCCAGGTTGACAGTAGCCTTTCATTCGACACTCATATTGCTAAAGTAGTTAGGAAGACCTTCTACACTGCCCACCTTATCATGAAGGGATTCACATCTAGATCAAGGGAAGTCATAGTCTCCCTATACTCATCATTCATCAGACCAATGATCAAGTACAATGCCCCACTCGGAATGTATCTGACCCGACACTTGCAGCAGCTGGAGAGGCCACAAGTTCCTCACCAAAAGGATAAAGGGTCTCAAAAATCTGTCTTATGCTGCCCGACTGAAAGAACTCCAGTTATATTCAGTTGCTTACCGCTTGCTCAGAGGTGACCTATGCCTGACATACAAGGCCATGTCAAACCCAGATTTGATGAACATGCTTCATCTCAAAAAATCTAGATCCCTCAGAGCCACAAGGGCGGGAGACTTAAACCTCGACACGGTTATTAATAGGACGTGCTGGAGGGATAGATTCATCACCCAAAGACTCCCTATGCTGTGGAACAAAATCCCGGTTTATGTGAGGCAGAGCACCTCGCTGGCCTTGTTCAAGAGGAATCTTGACCAATGGATGGGAGATCGCAGATACACCCCAGGGGTTACCTCAGTGTCACTGCTCAACAGAGGCACAGCAAAATAATGGGCATAGTTTCTCCAAACTAAAGGGGTGGCGTAAGCCACAAAACTATGGGCTAGGCTTATAAATGCCCTCGGGCAGATAGCCTAGTATGAACCTATGAACCTATGAACCTATAAACACTTTTTAGGTACCACTGAAGTTTCCTCATATGCAATCTTGCATATGGAATTAGTAGGATGCAGGATGCCATGAAACCCAAAGCCTGCAGAATTTGTCTTGCTGATAACTGGGCTTTTGTTGCCAACATTTTGAAATAGGTAGTCAGTTGTCTTTGTTTGGTGTGAGATAAGCCATCTGGGCAGTTGTATTTAAGCTTGCACCCAGGAATATTATCTCTTGAGAGGGTACTAGTTTTGATTTCTTTTCACTGACTGTGTACCTTAGGCATGTTAGAAGTTTTTTCACAAACGCCAGATGCTGTAGAAGAATGTCCTTGTTCTCTGCTTGAATTAGACAGTCGTCCAAGTAAGGATATATCTGTATTCCTCTTTGTCTGCAGAATGCAATTACTGGTGCCAGGCACTTTGTAAAGACCATGGGAGCAGTAGATAAGCCAAAAGGCAGTGCAGAGAATTGGTAATGCATTGAGCCAGCCTTGAATCGGAGGTATCTTCTGCATATTTGTCTGATTGGGACATGCAGGTATGCCTCTTTTAGGTCTAAAGTTACAAGCCAAGCGTTCTTGCCCAGCATGGGCAGTAGCTGCTACAAAGTCAACATTTTGAATTTTGGTATATCCAGGAATGTATTCAGAATCGATAGGTCCAGTATTGGCCTCCAGGCCTTGTCCTTTCTGGGTACCAAGAACAGTCTTGAGTAAAATCCTTGTCCCCACTCTTGCTATGGCACTAGTTGAATGGCCCTCATGTCCATGAGGGATGAGACTTGTTTTTGTGCCCCTGCCCATTGATTTTTTGGCAGATCTGGCCAGCCATTTGTCTTTGGCAGCGTATGGAAATGGAACTTATAGCCTTGTGACACGATGTTTAGAACTCACTTGTCCTGCGTTATAATGTGCCAACTTTGAGAAAAAAAAGTGTTAATTTTCCCCCTAAGGGTGCTGCCAGGGGGAAGTCATTGGGACTGTTTCCTGTAAGGTTGTGATTTGTCTTCTCCACTTTTGAAGGAAGAAGCACCCCATTGCCTTGACCTGTATAAACCTTGAGCCTGGAATCTGCCTCTAGGGCGACTGGGTCTACCCCTTTGAGGTCTGTCTGACACTGGAAAGGACCAATTCTTTGTTGGCCAGTGTCTACTAAACCTAGGTGGCTGTACTTGTAAGAAATCTTTGACCGTTTGCATAGATTTATGCCTTGTCCTCCATTTTCTTTAACACCTCTTCTACCTTAACACCAAACAAAGAATCATGCTGTAAAGGTGCATCTAATAATTTAACTTTAACATGATCAGGCAGATTTTGTTCCTTTAACCAAGCATGTCTTCTAATTACAGAACCAGTAACTGCGGCCCTGCAGGAGGCCTGTAAAGAATCAAAACCACATTGCAAAGTATGCTTTCCAACTTGTTCAGCTGCATGCAATATATCCTGCATTTCCTGGTTTTCTGCACATTCAGAATTTAACATTTTCTGCTTAAGCAATGCCATGACATGTTGCTGATATTTGAGCATATGAAATTGACAGTTTAAGCTCCTTATAGCCAAGGTAGCAGATGTGTAAACCTTCTTTCCCCATCTATCCAGTGCCCTAGAATCCCTATCAGAAGGGGTAGGGTTTTTTGCAGCGGAAGCCTTAACACCCTTGGGACCCTGAGAAATAGTTTCTGGGTCTGCAGCAGGGTTTTTAAAAAGGAATTTATGTGAGTCAGGGACCCTGTAATATCTGTAAGGCTGAACAGGAGCTGGAGGTAAGGAGTCAGGGGTAAGGCTGGACTCCGAAAACACATCATCTACAATGTCTAACACAGGGGGGATGGCTAGTGGTTTGTGCTGAGGTAGTAACAGGAAATCCCTGAGCCTCTTTTTAGACTCTGAAAAATATTGGCTCTCCCAGTGGAAATGCTCCCTCATGATATGTAAGGTTTCCCCAAAAGAATAATCCTCAGGAGGAGAAGCTGCAGGAATTGATTCTTCAGCATCAGAGTTCTCGCAGGGGGGAAAAGAATATTCCTGATCAGAAGAAATGGAAACCTGATCTGAAGATTCATAGTCAGTGTCTTGCCTAGGCCTCTTATCAGGAGGGGGATGGGAACCCCTGATCACGGTAATCAAGTCTTCGGCCATTTTGAACATCTGTTTTTTTTGGGCATGGAGGTCTGTCCACGTGGCTCTTGAGATTGCTTCTTTAACTTTGAAGGTGCTTTAGTCTTTGCCTTTGAAGTCGGTTTAATGTATAGGTGTTTGGGTCTGAATACACCCTCAGAAGCCGGACCCATCTGAAGGATTAGCGTCCAAGGCTTCAATACTTTGAGTTTCCAGCGGCATGGCCGACTCCACGTGGGAGTCGGTAGCGGCCTGCAACTCTAAAGTAGCGGTCGTCAGGGGCTGCGAAAGTGCCTCACTGAGAACCAGCGAACCGGCGACTGGCTTAGGAGAAGCTTCATCATCGGTTTTGGGCCTCGGCTGTCTTTCTTTTTCTTTGTGTTTTTTGTAAACTCTGGTAATCAGATGGCTTTCCGACATTTCTGGATAATTAAATCTGCGTCCAAAGTAGTTTAAAGCAAAATCATACAGACACTTAATAGTGCGTTGGTTAAATCTAGCACAAAACCGACAACCCAGAAAATGATGATCAGGGCCTAGGCAAGGAATACAGTAAGAATGAAAGACCTTATGAGGTATTTGTTTCCCACAAGAAATACAATTATTAATTTTTTCTGACATCAGTTCTGGAGCAAGAAAAAAGTTTCCCCAATGCGGTACTTAGCTTTATAGAAGACTTCGGATCTGAAAATCTCAGGAGTTGGCCGACCGGCACTTGCAAACTGCTTCTGCTTCGGGCACCGCGCGGCAAGAAAGACTAAAGAAAATGGCATCAGCTGCTACTTTTATACCCCTGACAACCTGACGTCATGGAAGGGGCGACGACAGCCGACACAGGACCCAAGACTTTGGAATTCAGGCCGACTGAGGGCAACCTGCCAGCTGGATTACCCAAATGTAATGACTGCAACAGTGAAACACGAAGAACATCAAGGACGACAGCCCCGAGGCTGAGGTAGGAGCGGAGCTCACCTGAGCTGATGCCCTGAGAGGCAAGGTCGGATTTGACAACAATCTGATCTGACACCTCCCTGGACCAGATAGGAGAGCGTCGGCTCCTAGACTCCTCAAGCTCCGATGGAGCCCAGGACACCGGAGCAATGGTCAGATCTGAAGATCCCGTAATGGGTCTCTGGTCCGATGGTTCCACTAGTAACTGCTCAGGACATTCTGACTCCGAAGGTCGTGGTCGGATCAGAAAAGGAATCAGAGCAGAAGGGGAGGATGTGGTAGGATCCAAAGCCCTCGGGGTTGGATCTGATAACAGTTTGGCCAGTGCCATAGTCCTTAAAACCCTCTGTACCACTCGATCCATGTCATCATCGGATAGGCTCCTGGAATACCGAGGGGAGGGGGCTGAAGACTTGGAAGGTTGAAGAACAGATCTTAGATTAGGGGAGAACAATTCTAAAACAGGGAACCAACTCAAAATCTACCAGCACAGAGACTGATGGTGCCGGAGCTGTGGATACTTCAGATCCGATAGGCTTAGGATCCAGTGTCGAGACTTTGGCAATCTTTTTTGATGTCTCCGATGGAGCACTAGAAGATGATAATCCCTTCCCATACCTGTCAGATTTTGAAGCTGATGACTGGTCAGACTTTGATAAACCTGGGCCTTCTTGCATTGCTTCTGAGAAGGGGGGTTTTAAGAGATCTCTCAATATCAAGTTGTTCTTCCTCTCCAGGAAAGCCCTGTGATTAAAGGAATGACAAATGGAACAAGACTCCTGGAGATGGACAGCTCCTAAGCAATAGACACAAATTGTGTGTCTGTCAGTCAGGGATATTTTCTGCCCAGATTTCTCTAACTGTTTGAAACCAGAGGGTTTTGAATCTTTAGAAGACATTCTGAAAGTGAGTAGTAACCAAGGAAGCTAGAATTTTTTTTTTTTTTTTTTTATCAACAACAATAAGCTAACAGTAGAAGTTAACTATCAAAAAGGAGATATAGAAGATGAAAGGGAGGGCACAGCCCTTTAACTTAAACAGGCCATGCTCGGGAGAGAGAAAGGAAAAGAGGTAGCCCTCCAAATTAAACGGGCTAAGGGTAAGGCAGTTCTCTAACTTAAACAAACTGACCTTAACAATTTCTAAAGGAGAAAAAGAAGAGAATGAATAGCCCTCTAACTTAAATGGACTATAGAGAGACCTAAGAAAGAGGCCGGGATAGAGACAATAAGGCCTAAGCAGAAGACAACAGCCCACAGCAGAACAAAGTGGAAACAATTAACTAGTACAAAAAATAGCTTTCAAAATCAATAATATAACAAGAAAAGGCAAATTCCAACAACAGTGATATAAAGGAGAATGTACTTAGCCAGAGCCAGTAGAACGAGCACCTGATCTTGTTTAGCGGCAAACGAGATCTGAGGAGCTTTCCTAGTGCATGCTTAGTTTAGCCACAAGCTAATGAAAGACCTCGAGCTTGTGTATAAAGGCTGAGTCGGATCACAGGGTTGGATACGAACCCATCCTAGTAAAAATGAAGGTGAGACAGGACAACACATCAAACAGTATCAAAGTAATCCAACAAGATATCAAATATGTCCCCTATCTTTCTTGGGCACTGACAAACTGTGAACTTTCCCGGACCTTCTGGATCCAACAACCTTGCATACAGAGTAAAAACAGCAAAATGTATCGTATGAGCTAATCTAGTACACAACTGCAATTTCCAGCTGCTGCTTCTTGGATCTATATTAAATTATTGGTTGACAAGAGAGTTAACACACACAATGTCAAACAGGAAGCACTGGAATTCTAATATTGACTAGCATAAAAAGTACATATAAAGCATTTGCGGGAGGCTGCACTCTACACCCCCCAGCTAATTAAATACCAACTCCAAGATTGCAATACAGTGGGGGAAGGGCAAAACTCCATTTCCCCTCTCTGACGGTGTGCATCTCGGCTACTTCTACAGTCGACAAATTAAGGTAGACCTGCTGCTTCTTAACCCTGTGATATCCCATCACTTTTCTGAACCTGCTCCTCTCCTTACTTTTCTGCCTCAGCTCTCATCTTTTCTTCTACTTTGCATCCACCTACACTCACTGTTGTCAAACGGTCTGCAACAACTTTTCCATACTAAATGTAGTTTTTATGTCAGTATGAATTCACCTCTGTACCCTAAATGTCACCAGTGAATTGTACACAGCTTTAAATAACTTATGATAGCAGGTTTAACAACTCAGTAGGAAATGCCTGTTTCCTTTTACTGTATGCATATTACAAAAATATGTTTAGCTTATTAATATACTTATCATTGTGCTGTAAATTTTACACCTGGATTTATAAGAAAGTACATTAATACTCAGTGGAACTTTTGTCCCCATGTCCATTCTGTAAAAAGGGCCAAATCTAGTAGTGGTCAACCTGGCAACCAAAGCAATGATAACCACACCAGAAATGTGGAAACAAAACCCAGCAAAAGTCCAGATAAAGCTCCACCGATTTATTATATACAGTTAAGTGCTTTCGTCCCCAAGTGGGACTTCTTTGGAACTCAGAATTTTAACCAAAGGACTGAACTAAAAACGGATAACCCAGAAGAATTTCACTTAAATTCTATGATTACTTAAAGTATTATTATTCTCATATTAGACAAAATAGTAGTGTTGATTCAACAAATGTGCCAAGTCCACATCTGGACATGCCACCCAAAACAAAGAAAAGAGAGTATGAAAACCTCACTTTGGTCTCCTTGACTAAAAATGCACAAAAAACATTATGAGATTAGTCATTTAATGGCTTAGTATAACCTAAAAAATGGCAAGTTATATACTTACCATAATATCAGATCTTTATTATTCATGTCCATCTATTTCAAACACTCTGACCTATTGCCACTGTCAACATTAAACAGCTTGAGCTCCTCTCCTCACTCCCATAATGCACTATGTTTCGCCTTCTGTGTAGAGTCTGCATGTCCTCCCCATGGTCGAGGGGCGTTCGCAAGACATGCTTGAATGGGCGTGCCTTTGTTGAAGGTTGGGCGTCGAGCTGGCACCTCGGCACAGTAAAAATCTACTGCCAATCATTAGCGGACCGGAGTTACGCTGTGGCAACCCCTAACCGGGAAAAGCCAAAAGAAGAACAACTTATGTCCCTTTACAAATATCCTAGGCCCTACCCTCTAAAGGACTTGGACATAACTGACTAAGATGGTTTGCAGTGGAACAGTAAATATCAGATGGAGGAAGTCCCCCAAATGAATGTCTGGCATTATGACAGAATATATAGGAGGACAGCAGTTCTGACAGACCTGAACCTTGAAACCGCTTCCAGCTTATAATGTCATTCAAAAAGGTGCAATGAAACCCATATCACTGCAGCACAAGTATTACCTACTTGAAAAAAATATGAAAAAAGGGTCAGCCATGGATCTCATGGAATGAGTTCTATGTTTACCAAGTAGTGTTCCCTGAAACGAGCAAAATACACATTTCAACTGCAACTTGGAAAATACATCTTTTAGCTGTCTGTTTGCAGGAAAGAAAATTTTCTTTGTAATTTTAGCAGTCATCTTTAGTAGTTCTGTGGAAGAATCACTACAGCTTTATAGGAGCATCTAAACAATGCAAACTACATTCACGCTCATTAGAAAATTTCAGAAAGAAAACTGTTAAATTAATAGAATGTTGGAGATTATGGTCTGAAGCCACTTTAGGCATAAAGGCTGGGTTGGTTCTCAATGCTACGCTTACCTTTATGGAAAATCAAATCTGGAGGGTGGCAGAAGAGGACCTGTATTTCTGAGACCATCCTGGCTGATGTCACTGCTACTAGGAATAATGTTTTCCATGACAAATACTTAATCTCCACTTTCTCCGCTGGCTCATAGGGATAAATGCATTAATTTCTATAAACTGAAGCTTAGGTCCCACAGAAGAACAGAATTCTTAGAAGGAGTAGGAAGATGCCCCTAAGAAACGCTTTAAAAACTTTTAGGGCTGTTAAGAATTTTACAGTGAAACCCTTGTTATAAATTAGAAGAGGTTGTCAAATTGATTCTCAGAATAGAAAAACTGGATCCCTTGTCAAACATATCAGCAAAAACAAAAAAAAAACTGAAGGATGGTTAGAATCAACACAGTGAAAGGGATCTAATTCCTGCTGATCCTCCCACAAAAAATATCCTTTCCACTTTACTTTGTATATCTTCCTACCATAGGTTCATAGGTGTTTACTAGGCTAATGACCACAAGGGCCTTTTTAAGACTAGCCATACATCCCAAATCTCTGACAAGTTCTAATACCCTTGATAAGTGTAAGCAGGGGCCTGGGAGATGAACCATTTACAGGTTGTGTCCATTAGAGACATAGATGCCAGAAGGTGTTTGAGCTGCTGTCACAATTGAGACTACCCTAGATGGGTATATGTTGGGCTTTTGTAGTTGGTTTGAGGGAATGCACATGTGAGTGAGACTTGCCGGACTGATGTGAGAGCCGACCTGACTGAGGGTCTACAGGAAATCTTGAAGAGGAAGTAATTATACCTCTGCTCACTTGATGTACACAGTAAAGCATATATGGGTGAAGCAAGTGTTGGTCAAAACTACAAGGCAACAATATGCATTTGTTTACACTCTTAAGGCCAATCACTCCTTGTATATTATTTGGTCATCAGTGATGTGGATCATGTGACTGTAGTCCAACCATAATGCATAAGCATGTGCCAGATTTAAGGCCCGTACATATGCACCTTACATGCTTTAGTATTGAAATGCCAGAGGACCTAATCAAACACCTGTGTTGCTTCCAAGCTGAGAAAATAGGCCATTATTAAACTTCCTAATAAACAGCTAAACAAACAAAACCTCTTGCTAGCATTTGCAGTCTAACAAAGGCTGAAGAATCCTGATGTTCTGGTTCTAATAAAAGGGGGTGACAGCAACTTACAGTCATTAAAACAAAAATCCAATTTTAAATTCTACATCTAGCATTAATTATTCCTGCTGGTCTGCATTAATGGTTTCATTAATTATAGTACTCAATTCACTCTAGTTTAGAGTGCTGCAACTAACTCTGCTGTCTGGTTTGCAAGCTAGATGCAGGCACTGGAATTGGGTATGAAGATGGGCATACTCACTAATATATAAATCTTATTTACATACCATTTGGCTAAGACTGGCTAAAGTGTTCATGAAAAGTTAAGCCATTCAGCACGACTGGTGGTTAGCACAAGACATGAGGGTGTATTACAGATGCAGCCCTTATGAAGAAGGACCATCACCATACAGGATATTATATTTACAAACTAGCAAAAGGTATTTTGAGAATGGAATGGAGAAAGGACATTTTATCAATAAGGATGACTGAAGAAGTGGCTTACAAAACAGGCAAAGGAAACACGGTTTTGGGAGCAAATAACTAGGAAGAGAAAGTCAGAGCGGGATGGGGCTAAGCAGAAATCTGGATTGAGGGTTGGTGACTGCTTTCATTACCAAGGATTGGCAAATGAGTACATGTACATCCAAAAAGAAAAGGATAACAGAATGTTAAATGAAAGACCAGCTTTGGTTGACTTTATAGCGGAGTCTAGAACAGAAGCGGTGGTTAAAAAAGAGACAATTAGTAGGGCATATAAATTGGAAGTTATGTACTTACCATAACTTGGCATTTGTGTGTTGTCCATTTTCATTCTTCCTCATGAATAGATCAAGGATCTGATCCTTGGATCCAACTCTGCCGCATTTACAAGACTTAGGATCCAAATCTCAAGCTCCTGCATCTACCCATAATGCTCTGTCCCATCCCCAACTCCTCAGATTGAGTTTGCTGCCTTAGTACCCACTGCATTATAGAAACAGAACAGCCAAAAAAAAAAAAAGACTGAAGCTCAAACCAGGAACGGGCTGATTCCATTATTATCCAAAGATCCTGCTAGGAGTGACAGGGCCAGGGGATGGTTAGGAGGAAAGATAAGGAAGAATGAAAATGGACACCACAGATGTCAAGTTATGGTAAGTACATAACTTCCAAACCTGATGCTGCCCTTCTCATTCTTCCTCATAAATGGGTCAGAGTTCCCAACTACTTAACTCTCGGGAGGCCCTCAAGGAATGACATGCACTGCTTAACCAAAGGAAGCACTGCTCATGGAGACTATGTCTAATTTGCAATGTGTAACAAAGGTGTGAGTGTTTGACCAAGTGGCTGCAGCTCAGATATGGTCAGTAGAAGTTCTGGAATGAGCTTTGGGAGGACGATGCAACTCCAAACCTTTTTGGAAATAAATCAGCGAGATACAAACAGTAATCCATTTGGCCATAGTAATTTTGGGTCTATATGATGCTATCGAATGGACTAAATAGCGAATGCTATTTAGTTGATCCGATACTGTTGAAATGGCAAAATAGCGAAGTCACGGAACATCGAATTTATTTCCAGGGAAAACTTAAATTTGTGTTTAAGTAAATTTTTTTTTTTTTTTTTTACGGAGCAGCGAATTTCCCTGGGAAAAAAATTCAGTGTTCCATTTTTTCAATATTTTGTTGTTTTTATATTATCGGTACGATGAAATAGTGTTTGCTATTTACATCGTAGGATAATATGATACAGAAGCGTAATTTTGGAAACTGCCTGACCCAAGCAGTTAGAAGAAAAGGATACAGTCAATTGGTCTTTCTGTACTGTTATGTGAAGATAAAAATGTAGTTGTCTGTGTACATCAAAAAGGTGTTGCAGATATTCACCCTTATTGGTACAATTTGGAAAGAAAACTGTTAAATGTATGGAGTGGTTGATGTTGCACTCCATGGCCACTTTTGGCAAAAAGGAAGGTTTGGTTCGTAGAGACACCCTATCCTTATGGAAAATAATGTAAGGAGGTTTAGCCGATAAGGCCTGGAGCTCAGAAATTCTTTTTACTGAAGTGATACCTACTAGAAAGATTGTTTTCCAAGAAAGAAGCTTCACATCACATTTATCCACCAGTTCAAAGGGCTTCTGAGTTAACCCCTGAAGGACCACTATCGGATCCCAAGGAGGAGAGGCATCCTTTATTAGAGATCTAAGGAAGACAATTCCCTTCATGAAAGCTTTGCATATTCTTGAAGACATCAGAAGGGATGATTCGTTTCCAGCATGGTATCTGTATATGGCTGCTAATTGAAGTTTAACAGTAAAAAAACTAGCCTCTTCCTTAAACAGAGTAGTAAGAAAAAGAAGAATGGCTGAAGTAGGTGCTGAAAGGGGTCAATATCCTGCTAGAAAGCCCATACAGAAACTCTTTTTCATTTGCTTCTTTAGACTTTTTTGGTGGAAGCCTTCTGGGA
Source organism: Protopterus annectens (assembly GCF_019279795.1). Taxonomy (NCBI): domain Eukaryota; kingdom Metazoa; phylum Chordata; order Ceratodontiformes; family Protopteridae; genus Protopterus; species Protopterus annectens. The sequence continues at coordinate 266,291,796 of NC_056750.1, forward strand.
GGCCAATATAATGTCACGAACTGCGGAAGTCTGCCTGGACCTTCTTACTATCCCTGGAAGTGGAGAAACCAAGCAGTCAGCTTGAAGGGATGGAGACTGGGATGTTGAATTTCTGATGGATGAGATAAAGAGATCCTGAGTGGGCTCCAGTATCTATGGAGGATATTTCAAGTGAGACCAGAGGAAGGGGAACCATATCTGTTGAGGCCAATAGGCAGCAATGAGGATAACTGAGCTCTTCAACTTGCTTGCTTTCTGTAGAAACTTCAGGAACAGAAAAAGAGGAGGGAGACAGGCTCAGGGGAGACCAGGAGACCAAACATGAATCAGACCATCCCTCACTGACTCCCCCAAAGAGGAGATCAGCGCAAAGTACTTGCTGCGCTTGTTGTTGATGGGAGAGGCGATTAGGTCACAGCAAGGTTGGTCCTAGCGTCTGAAGATCATATTCACTACTGTTTGATTGAGAGAACTCGTGAGGAATTAGAATGGACCTGATCAGTCTGTCTGCCAGCGCGTTGTTTTTCCCCAGTATGTGCAGTGCAATGAGAAAGTGGTCTGAAAGATCACCAATTCCCAGATCCTTGGGCCTCTTTGCACAATGGGTAGGAACATATTTCTCCTTGTTTGCTGATGTACCAGACCTACTGATATGTTGTCCAAATTGACTGCAATAGCTGCTAGAGGGAGAACATCGTGAAAGGCTTGCAACATTAGAAGGACTACTCTCATCTCTAGGACACTGGTATGCAACTTGGTCTCCGAGGAGGACCATGTGCCTTGGACCATCTTTCCCATGAAATGCTAAGTGTTTGTGATCACCTTGGCAACTGGGAGAGGAAGAAAGAACGGCCTGCCCAGAAACAGGTCAGGTCATCTGACTGGACCCACCAGCGAATATTATGTTTGCAAATTTGAGTGAGGTTTATGTGAAAAGATAGAGGCTGGTAAAGGATAGACCACTGGACCGCCACTGTCCACTGAAGAATCTGCATAACAACTTTTGCTAGGGAACTAGAAGAATGGCAGCTGACAGTGACCCACTGGAGGGGATGGGTGAGACAGTATGGCCCACATCTGAATTCTCAATGATGTGATGTGATGAAGAGGTACAGATGCCACTTGAGTTGTAGTATCCAGCTGAGTTCCTATAAACTCCAGAGTCTGTACAGAAGTTAGTTTCAACTTGGAATGGTTTATGGAGATGCCTAGGGAGCTGAAGATCTGAAGCAAGTAATCTCTGGACTGTAAAAGTTGATGTTCAGTTGGAGCAGTCAGAAGCCAATTGTCGAGACAGGGAAACACCTGGAATTGCTTGAGTCTCAAGTGAGCTGCCACAACAGCAATGGATTTGGTAAACACCCTGGGGGCTGGGTAAGTCCAAAGGGCAGTGCTCTGAATTGGTAGTGATTAGCTCCCAGCAGAAAGTCTAGGTGTCTCCTGGAGCTCCTCTCAATTCTGATGTGATAGTATGCATCTTGGAGATCTGTAGAGCACATCCAGTCATCCTTGTGCAGAAAAGGCAAGAGGGACTGAACCGTAACAATTCAGAACTTTGACTTCTTTACATACAGATTCAAACTGCTTACATCCAAATTTAGTCTCAGGTACCCTGTTTTCTTTGGCACTAAAAAGAAGTTTTGAATCCTATCTGTTCAGGTGGGACCCGAGAGACTACTTTTTTGTACCAGCTTTGGAATTTCTGGAACTGCATGGTCCCTCTGACTGGGTGGGAAGTCGGGGAGTTTCTTTCTATGGACCGGAGGAGAAAGGGAAAATGGTATAAAGTAACCTCTGGATATGATTCTTAGCACCCATGCATTTGTTGTGATATATGTGTCCAGGCATCCAGTTGCAATGAAAAACTACCCCCAACTGCCTCCAGAGGTGGACAGTTGGGCAATGCTTCAGGAGCACTGATAGGGCCCATCAGAAAAAGTCTCTAAAGCCCTGGTTTTGCAGATCCCCTCTGCCTCTATGACAAAGTCTGCCATTAAAACCTCCTCCTCTTCCTCTGGAGGAAAAATCCCTGTGCAATTCCTAAAAAGGACCCTGAGCTTTCTGGAACCATAGTTTCTTACCACCTCACTGGTTCCTTGAGAAGTAACGTTGAGGAGTAGAAAACTTGATTCCAACAGCAGACAAAGTCTTTCCTTTCTGTTTGCTGCTGGTGAGCATATCTTTCACTTATGATCCAAACAAGGTGGAGACATCAAAGGTAGCATTAACAAAAGACACCTTGAAGGGTTCTGCGAAGTCGCATAGTCTCATCCAGGCATGTCTCCTAATGGCTATGCCTGAACCAGCTGCTCGTGAGGTGCCCTCTGCTGTATTGGAGATCATTCTCATTGAAGCACTGGCTATGGATGAAAGAATAGACAGCTGAGGAAACACTTCTTGAGATCCTCCACAGACATGGACTCAGAGTTTGAAAGCTCCTTGACCAAATCTCTCTGCAAGTAAAATTTGCCAGATAATTTAACGACCTCAATGCGAATGTGGCTGAGGCTTATGTGTAGTTTCCAAATATGTCCATAACTCTGGACTCCTTGTTCAGTGCATGGACAGAGGAGCTTTGTTCTGCTAGCTCCTTAGTGGCTGCTGCCACAAATATGGCATCAACTAGGATTCTTTTGCTCCAGTGAAGTCGAGGAAATTCCATCATTCCCCCAGTCAACCACTACCACTGTACTACTACTCACCACCACTCATGTCTCACACTCACTCATCTCCCCTCCCACCAACTCAAGAACCATCCCTATGCACCCCCCCACATATTCTACCAACTATATTACTCAAACATAAAGCATCCCTACAACTTAACATAGAAACCCTCCCACCATACCTATTACCCACAGAGCACAATCATAAAGTTTCCCTAATAAACAAACCCATTCAAAAACCGAGAAAACTAAAAACCTCATGCATATCAAAACTAGCCCTAAGTGGAGACATCCACCCCAACCCTGGCCCTACCATCTCCAACCCCAATCCTCATAATCAGACTAGAAACCACAACTTCTCCCATATCAAAGCCAATAGAAAGCCAAGTTACTTCCTTCTATTAAGCCTAAATATTAGAAGTATATCCAACAAAGTCCATGAACTCCAATGCCACCATAGACTTGTACTCCCTAGATATAGTCATCCTGACAGAAACCTGGCTAAAACCTCACATTACCAGTGAGCAAATACTCCCTACCAGTTACGGCATACTAAGAGTAGACCGGCTAAACAAGAAAGGAGGCGGTGTAGCTATAATATTTCAACAGCATCTAAACATCCAGATCTTAAAATCATCAGCTCCACAAATAGGCAATGAAGAAATAATATACACCAACCTCAAAATAAACCAAAACAAAACCATCAACATAATTGGATGCTACTTCCCCCCCGGCCAAAATATCCCTCCACTAGAAAACTTCCTCAGCTGGTTTACCCACCATCTCCCCCAAGAAACTATCATTTTAGGTGATTTCAATATTGACTGGCATTCCTGTTCTGGCAACAATCCAACCCATCATATAAACCTCCATGGCTTCACCCACCTAGTCCAGTCACCAACCAGGATAAATAAAAACTCCAGCAAGCACACTACCCTGGACTGGATACTAATCAAGAAGAGCCCCCAGTCATATATAACAGGCTGCATATCAGATAGCCTCAGTGATCACCCCCAACATTCCTACTCAAAAAATACCTATACCAAGCTAAACCTGTCATCTAACGTCAAATATGTAAAAAACTAAACTTTAACCCACTCACATTCATCTCATCCCTCAAAGAATGTAACTGGCATCCCCTAAAATACCTCAGTCTTGATGATGCAGTTGAATTGTTTAATACTACCTTCCTGAGCATCCTTAATTACCATGCCCCCATAAGACTTTCCAGAACGAAAGCACAACCCTCCCCATGGCGACAGAAAACCACTAAGTCAGAAATAAAAAACCGGGATAAAGCCTGGGAGCACTGGCGTAAAACCAAAAACCCCTCAACTAAACAGAAATTCCTAGAACTACGCAATAGAGTTAAAAAGCTAATAAAACAGGACAAATACCAATACTACCAGTCTTCCCTAGACTCCTCCCAACACAGCCCCAAACAATTCTGGTCCTCCATAAACTCCATCCTCCACCCAGGCAAAGTCAGTACCCCTCCCAACATCCCTCACTCTTCCAAAAATATTGCTACCTCATTCAACACACACTTCACACAAAACTTACTATCACTAGCTAAACAACACAACACCCCCTCCCCTCCAACCCACACCTTCAACTAGTAATCACCCCACTGCCTTCTCTTTTTCTCCTGTACCTACCTCCAACAAAAAAAAACTCTTAACTAAACTTAAGCCCACCAATTTAGTAGCAGACAACCACCCAAGTGAATACCTACAAATCGCAGCTGATGCTCTGGACTACCCAGTTATCCATCTTGATTAACCGATCTCTGTCAGAAAGTTACGTTCCCACACTGGAAAGTATCACACATAATTCCCCTACACAAAGGCAGCTACTCCACAGAACTAACCAATTACTGCCCCATAGCTATTCTCGCTCCACTCTCTAAAATACTAGAGAGATGCATACACTCTCAGGTCTCAGACTACCTACTAACAACCTCCTTTCCAATACTCAGCATGGTTTCCGACCAGACCATAGCACCACCACTGCCTAACTCTCCTTTACTAACACTATCCTTCAGCATAAAAACAATGGCGCTCTCTCCACTGCTTCTTTCCTAGAACTATCTAAAGCATTTGACATGGTCCCACACAAACAACTCATCTCTGTCCTCAATAACCTATCCTTCTCTCAACCAGTCACTAACTGGTTTCAGAGTTACCTGTCTGACCGCCAACAATCCATTGTATGGCAGAATTACATATCTCCCCAACTACCTGTCTCCATAGGGGTTCCCCAAGGATCCATCCTTGGACCCTTTCACTCTTCTCTGTTTTCACCAATAATCTAGCCTCTGCCACCAAACATTGCACACTCATACAATACGCAGATGACTCAACCATCTGCTCAGCCCAGTCCCTACCCAAACTGCAAAGTCACACACAAAGCCCTTTCCTCTGTTGAAACTTGGTTATCCGATGCCCAGTTAATACTCAACCCAAACTACTAAACTACTCATCTTCCAACCCACCAAACATACTCAAAACAACTCTGACTTTAACATCACAGGAAAAGATAACACCACTATATACCCAACTGAACACAGCAAATTGCTAGGAGTAGAAATAAACTAAAATTTGACATTCACATATCCATGACCATAAAAAAAGTCCAAAAAAACTAAGAGCGTTATACAGAAATATGCAACTTCTCACCAAAGCAGCAAAGATTTCAATAGCAAATTCCCACCTTATCTCTTATGCCTCTCCAATATATACCAACCAAAGGCAATGCGATCTAAACAAGTTAGAGACCTGCTACTACAAAATCAACAAATTCGCCACAGGGGGGTCCTACCGTAGTCACCAGTCTCTCACTTGCTGAACTGGGCTGGCTTGAACTCCCTCACCTCCTTCAATGGTATCAACTATCACTCACCCACAAACTAGTAAACCATCCACTAAATGTCCCATCCCTCCAAAATCTACTCCAACCCTATCGCACCACCAGACCACTAAGATCCAGCAACAAAAATCACTTGCAGATCACTAAAGCCAATAACTCTGCTGGTGAAGCACTATTCTCTTGTGCCATAGCCAAATTATGGAACTCCCTCCCACCCACAATTACCTCCATACCATCATGCACCCACTTCAAAACCTTACTAAAAGCGCACCTAAAAACATGCTGGCTATGCCCTTGCAACTCCCACTCTAATATCACCCACCCCATCCAACCACTACCTTTCTTTCCACCCCACTAACTACCTTGATTATAGCAAGCTCATAAGCCTAGCACTTTTTATACAGCAGGAACTTCTTATTGTAACATTTGTTAATGTCTGTTATGTACTTCGCAGATAAAGATTCTAGTTGTCTACTGATGTACTATGTTCTTCATCTGTAAATATGTTTGTAATTAATTGCTATGTTAAATTGTTAATCGCCATGGAATCCAATGCAACTACTGTCTGTTTATTTTAACTGTGGAGCTTTTCTCCCCGGGCCTCCGTAAATGGACCTACGTCGAGTCAGACACTCCCGGTCAACAAATGTAAATAAATAAATAAATCTAAAAGGGGGACTAAGAACTTATACAGCCACTACACAAGGGGGGATCCACCTTGGATCCCGGAAACTACTGTCCCATCAGTCTGACGAGCCTTATCTGAAAGGCCATGGAGCGTATTATCATGGAACGTATAAACAAAGACATTGGCAACCTTCAAACACTGGACCCCACCCAGTTTGGGTTCGTGAAGGGCCAATCTCGTCTCCTGAACTTGACTGACTTCTTTGAACCAGTCTCCAGAGCCATGGACAAGGGTAAGGTGGTCCACACAGCCTATCTAGACCTTGCCAAGGCCTTTGACACCATCCCCCACTCTGGAATCATAAATAAACTTACTAAGCTGGGCATTAATCCCTACGTCACCCAATGGGTTGCTAACTGGCTTACTGATCGAACCCTCACTGTAAAAGTAGCAGACTCCAAATCCAGCTCCAGACAAGTGACAAGTGGAGTACCTCAGGGTTCAGTCCTGGGACCGCTCTTGTTTGGCATCTACTTCTCTGAAGTACAAGCCAACACTAAGGGACTCTGGATAACAAAGTTTGCAGATGACTGCAAAATGGAAGCCAGTATTGAATCCCCAAATGATGTGGATACTCTACAAAAGGGCCTTACAGAAACAGATGCTTGGCGCCAGAGCCATGGGCTCAAGCTCAATGCCAAGAAATGTATAGTTATCCCCTTTGGGAAAAAACATGCATCCGTGAATTACCATATAGGTGGCAGTACACTAAACTCTGAAAGTTTGATAAGAGACTTAGGGACACAGGTGGACAGTGGTCTCACCTTCGATAACCACATCAGTCAGGAAATCCTTCTATGTTGCACACCTCACCACTAAGGGCTTTTCATTCAGAAAAAAGGAGGTCATTGCCCCACTGTACTCATCCCTCATTAGACCCATTATAGAATACAATGCCCCATTTGGTATGTACCTCTCAAGACATCTGCAACAACTGGAATGGCCACAGAAATACCTCACTAAAAGAATCACAGGCCTAAAGCAGATGCCCTACGGTGACCGCCTTAAAAATCTCCAACTATACTCTGTCGCATATCGTCTACTCAGAGGCGATCTTTGCTTTACATACAAGGCCATGTCAAACCCAGAGATGTTGGACATGCTACACTTAAAGAAATCCCAATCCCTTAGAGCCACATGCTCCAGGGATCTAAACACTGTCATCACAATAAACAAAACATGCTGGAGGGATAGGTTCCTGACCCAGAGACTCCCCAGACTCTGGAACAGATTGCCCATATATGTCAAGCAGAGTGCCTGTTTGGCCCTCTTCAAAAGGAACGTTGACGACTGGATGGGAGAAAGGAAATTCACCCCGGGGATCACGTCAGTCGCCCTGCTAGACAGGGGTCCAGGGAAGTAAATAGTGTGGGAAGAAATAGCCAGGGAATTGTTATGACTAGGCTTGTATAGGCCCTAGGGCTGATAGCCTAGTACTAACCTATGAACTTGGGGATGTGCTGGACAGTGTACGGTTCCTTCCAGGCCCAGTGGGAAACCAGGTCAGCAGGTTTGTCCACTGGGTGGGGGTCACTCAAGACTGAGACAAGCTAGCCCCAAAAGCCTCCAAGAACACAGGATTCCTCAGGAGGAGGAGTTTGGGAGGACCAGCCACCTTTCTGTTTGAGGATTTCCAGGATGCCAAAGGAGACCTAATCAGGTTGCAAATGGGGGATCCCTACCCCTCATCAAAATCGGTCTTCCATGACAGACTCCATAGGGGAGTCTATGTGACTCCTCTTACACCTTTTCTTCTGAGGTACCTCTTCTGCAGGGTGTTTGGGAGAGGTATTGGAAGAAAGGAAAATCCCTCTAAGGAACATGGGCAGAGGCTTCCCTGAGCTGGCTCACCCTGAGGAGCAGAAATGATGGGCTCAGAGCTCGGACCCGATGAGAGGCGAGGGACAGAATACAAGGTTTGAGAGGATGGCTCTCTGTGTAAGAAGAAAACCCTTTCTACTACCTGAAAGGTTGACAGACCTGGGGAAACATCTCCCCCCTTTTCAGAGCCAAAGCAGCAGAGGACAGAAGTTTAGGGCCAACCTCTGAACTGAGCCCTCCAGAGAGAATCAGACTCAAGCTGCCTAGAGCAGAGGCATAAAGGGAAAGGACAAATTCGACAAAGTAAGATCCAAACCCAACCCCTCAAACTCAGTGCCGACCTCCCATGTCTGAGACCCACCATGATCTGAAGATATCTGGGCAAGGCTGGTCAGGGACACAATTGGAGTTGAGCAGAGGAGCTTCCTTGGATCCAATGCTGAATCTCTTGGGGATCTTGGATCCTGGAACTTTGAAATCTCAGGATGAATTGGAGAAAGCGACAATACTAGCTGGGCAGATACACTCACGGATCCAAGAGGGGACGGAGTTGCAGGACTCCATCTGGAGCTGAACCCTGAGAAATCTCTGCATCATCTTGTCCATATATGCCTCTGTCAAGCTCCTAGACACTTTGGATGATGCTACTGATGCTGGCATGGAATGTTTTTTGGGGTTTGAAGTAACTGAGCAGGCAGTCTCGGAGAAACAGGTTTTAAAATAAACACTGGAGATCAGCTCCTAACAGTTGGACCAGAGGGTCTAAGTTCCAGTTAGGATATAGATGAGAGTGGACAGCTGGATATGGTAACTATGCCTGTCAGATCTGAAGAAACCTATGGATCTGAGTGAGGCATAACAGCTTTCAGATCTGAAGGAATGGATCCAAAGTTTTCCTGTGCTTTTTGGGCAGCTCCGACAAAGCCCTCCGAGACGTTGGGAGAGCTAATTTCTTTGATTTTATGGAGCTTTGAGCTTTAGAGTGGGTTTGAGCCCCAGGAGAAGAATTAGAAGCTGGAAACAACCCCTTGAGTATTAATTTGTTGCAGTGGTCAGAGAAGACTCTTGGGTTTTAAGTGGTGCAGATATCACATGAAGACTTTAGGTAATCAGGTCCCAGGCAGCACATGCACTTCTTGTGGGTATCGGAACTGAGCATCTTATAACCACAAGAAATGCATTTCTACGTGGTGGGTTTCTCTTTTTCAGACATCACCACAAAGGTAGCTAGACCACAAAATAAGGCCCAAGAGGTTAAAGAACCTACACCGTTAAAAAACAGTAGTCAAATAAATATATATATACATATATATATATAGATATAGATATCTATCTATATATATATATATATATATATATCTATATATACATATCTATATATATATATCTATATATATCTATATATATATATATATATATATATACATACATATCTATATATATATATATATATATATATACATATCTATATATGTATATATATATATATATATATATATATATATATATATATATATATATATATACACACACACACATATATATATATATATATATATATATATATATATACACATACATACATGTGTGTGTAAAAAAAAAAAGAAGAAAGGCACGAGGAAGGAAGAATGGAAGGGCATATATATATATATATATATATATATATATATATATATATATATATATATATATAAAGTTAAAAGCTCCAACGACAGCATAAAGCTAATATAAAAAGGGAGTGAGGAGAATAAGAAACATTAATTCTTATATTAAGAAAAAAGATAGCTAAAACTATACCAGAAAATAATGAAAATTTTCTCTCCGTGTTCGCTATTGTTAGAGCAGTCTTGTCACGGTAACAGCAAATGAGATCTGAGGCATTGGGGATAGGACAGAGCATTATGGGTAGAGGAAGGAGCTCAAGATTTGGATCCTACGTCTTTTAAGTGCGACAGAGGTGGATCTGAGGATCGGATCTTAGACCCATTCATGACAAAGAACGAAAAGGATAACATCAGATACAATGAAAAACTACAAGAATCAAATCAGAAGAGGTTAAAAAAAGACTGTGAAATGAGAAAGGAAAGTCATTAAATGGTGGTGGTGCTGTGGTAGCGTTGTCGCCTCACAGTAAGACGTTGTCCTGTTCGATTCTCAGCTAGACCATCTTCTGTGTGGAGACATGCGTGAATGGGCGTACCTTCGATGAAGGATGTGCGTCAGGGCCGGCAACTCGGCACGTAAAAATCTACTGCCAATCATTAGCGGACCGGAGTTCCGCTGTGGCAAGCCCTAACCGGGAAAAGCCGATAGACAACAAAGACAGCACACACACTGGAAGGATTATTGTATGGTTCTCATCTATGCAAAAAAAAAATCAAGACGGTCTAGGATTTTTGCACGCAAGTGTTTGCATATTTTGCATGGATATTGTTATACCCCCTAAACAGACCTTGGAGTGTTTTACACAGGTAGCCAGCAATTATTCATGGTGTGTGAGGAAGCTGACAGGTATGAGGTAATATGTTTTGGGGAATGTAGTAAGCTGGTAGATTTTATAAATTCCATACAGGGTACTTCACCAGAACTGTTGAGTGAGTAACTTATTTTAACTAAGGAAATGATTCTTTTGAATTATAACAGAGAGACTGAATTGCCTTAACATAGTTAGGCCCTACTTAGTTTAATGTTGTTGGCTGCCAAAAAAGCAATTACTAGAAAACAGAAATCAAACACTAAACCAACCATAACAGAATCGCTGACTGTTGTAAAGTAGATTAACTGAAGGTGGCATCGTCAGAAAAAGGAAGGCGCAAAAACAGAAAAAAAAAACAAACCTGCAGGAATACATACAGAATAATGATTAGAATGAGGAGTGAAATTTCAAAGAAGGCAGGATCTTCAGCAATCTAAGTAATGTTAAATGGAATAATTAATAAGAACTAAACCATACGTGTATAATGCATGAAAAGGAACAGTCTGTGTAATGATTTGTTTGCTTTTTTATAATATGCGCACATGTTATTGTGTGCCGCAGTGGTGCAGAAGTTAGCGCTGTCGCCTCACAGCAAGTAGTTCTCCAGTTTAATTCTCGGCTGGGGTGCCTTCTGTGGGGAGTATGCATGTCCTCCCTGCAGTCAAGTGGGTTTCCTCCAGGTGCTCTAGTGTCCTCTCACATTCCAAAAACATGCAGCTGGTGGACTGGACACACTAAATTGGCCATAGGTGAGTGTGTGTGAACGAGTGAGTGGTACAAATGAATTACTGTGGCAGGGCTAGCCACCCAGTGGTGCAAACCTTGGCTCGAGATGATTGTCACTGCTGAAGTGACACCAGGACCCCAGGGAAAACGGGTTAAGTATGGATGGATGTTTCACTGTGTAATATGTAGTTAATAAAGGTATGTGGGGAAAAAATACACAAGGCATATGGGTGATGCCCATCACAATAAACAACAAAGAAATGTAAAGATGTGGAGTGAAACCACTACAGCAATAGCAGCTTAAAATATTATGAAACATAAGAGCCAAAATGTTCTTTGTAGATGCTCTTGAGCTATGACATTGAACAAGAAGTTATGTACTCACCATAACGTTCGATGTATGTAGTCCATCTTGCCTCACATTCTTACCCCATGGGTTCGGAGCCGAATATCAGCTCCGACTCGGCCTATTTACTAGCTCAAAAGTCTCTGATTGGCTGGGCTAAGAGGATATCCCATAGTACACTGCTTCGCATCCCCAGATCTAGTTTGCTGCAAACAACTCAGTTATTGCATACACACATCCATACAAACAAGTTATCCAAACAAATTAATCAAAGGGACTCTGCATGATAAAATTTTACCTCCAAATCCTCCGGGCAGGGGGAAGGTGAGAGGGTAAGTAAGAATATGAGGCGAGATGGACTACATACATCGAACTTTATGGTGAGTACATAACTTCTTGATGTTATGTAGTCCTATCTCGCCTACATTCTTACCCATGGGACAGCGTCCCTAGCACCTACAACCTCGGTGGCTCATAGGAAAATACTCCTGAGAACTGCGGAAACAAATGAATATCTGCCCCTGGAAACCATGTCCAATTTGTAATGAGACACAAAAGTGTGAGGAGAAACCCAAGTGGTCGCAGCACATATATCATCCATCGACAATCTAGCTTGATAGACTGTGGATGTGGAGACAGCTCTTATGGAGTCGGCTTTAGGTGGAAAGGGCAAAGTTTTACCTGATGTGTGATAAATGAAAGAAATACAGCTGACTATCCATCTAGAGAGTGTGACCTTGGATACCAGAGAACCAAGCCGGTTTTCGGAAAAGGAGACAAAGAGTTGGTCAGATTTTCGAATCTCTTTTGTCCGATGGAGACAGAAGCGTAACTGTCTATGTACATCTAAATTGGTGAAATCTGAATTCTGCCTTGTTGGAAAAATTGGGGAAGAAAACTGGCAGCTCAACAGACTGATTTATATTAGAGAGGGAAGCCACTTTGGGAAGGAATGACTGGTTTGGTCTAAGGGAGACTATCTTTATGGAAGATCAAATATGGGGGTTTGAAGGAAAGAGCTTGTATTTCGGAGACCCGCCTCGCTGAAGTGATAGCTATTAAAAAAGCTGTTTTCCATGTTAGAAACTAACTCGCAAGTAGCTGCAGGCTTGAAGGGTGGAAGAGTGAGGGCTTGAAGAACAAAATTGAGGTCCCAGGACATAAGTTGTGATACTGGGGGAAGAAGCAATAGGGTACCTTTAAGGAATCCTTTACATAGTCTGTGTGCCATAAGGCTAGGCTTATTGGCCACGTGGAAGTTTGATATAGCCACTAGCTGAACTTTGATGGTGGCTGAAGCGGACACCTGATAGAACAATATAGACAAAAATTCCAAAACGGAATCAATTGGAGCTGTGTAGGGATCAATGCCTCTGGAATGAGTCCAAATAGATAATCTTTTCCATTTGCTAAAGTAGATTTTTCCAGTGGATGGTTTGTGAGAGGATGACAAAATATGGACTACATCTGGCTAAAAATTATGACATCTGAATAAGGATGGAAGTGGAGTAGCCAGGCTGTCAGCCGGAGTGTCCTC